>NW_026684274.1:0-22643 GCF_943735745.2 Anopheles bellator | reverse complement strand
AGGTAAGTTTATTGGACAGTATTCAGTGACAACCAAATAATGTTGAAATGTTTTCGCTTTGCTCGTTTCAGATGTCCAATCAGATGTCCAGATGGGATGCAAAGGATTCGATGCAATGCATTTTACAACGCGTCTAAGGCGTCGAAGGCAGCTACGAACCAAATTGTGAACCGCTAGTGCAGAGTGAAGAGTGTACGAAAAAAGAGAGAGAAAATATACCGAAATGTACCGCCCAAATACGAACTGTTTCATTTTGGTTAGGGGGAATATGGGAGAAAGAAAACGAAAAAAGCGAAAGAACACACACGTGAGAGATAGGGGGCCGCTCGGTGAGAGAATTCAATCCACTCCTCACTCCATGGACCTAACGGCTCCCCACAGCGATTCTCCCATATAAGGCTATATAAGAGAAAATATTTGAAGTAGCGGATGGGAAGAGAATGGGAAGTGGTTGAGGATCGTATTTTTTGGTGAGAAGAGCGAAATTGTTCACTGGGCGTGATGCCGCCCACTTCCGCCACCGCCATGCCCTCCGTCGGGAAGGCTCCCGCGCGCTATATAAGAGATATGCGAGATCGCGGATCGCGCTATATGCGAGATCGCGGCCCTCCCGCTGGGGTCCGCCACCCATAGAGGGCTATCTCGCGGGACCCATAGCGGCTCCGACAGCAGGGCCACCTCGGCTGGCCAGCGTTGCAGGCAGCTTGCATGCTGCATGCTGCATGCTTGCATGCTGCGACGCGGCGGAGGATGGCTGAGACGAGTTAATTCGACCGCTCCTCTGCCTGCGACGAGGACGAGGGAGGGCGAACTCGCAGCGGACGAAGTGAGCCTGAGGGCGCGTTCGTTGGTTGCCGGGGAAAGAGCGGAAGAAATCCCTGTGACCCAGTGGACAAAATTGAGTGCCTGAGCTGAGCCCTCTGCCTGCGACGGCGGCGAGGAAGGCTGAAACGGATGAATCCGAACGCCCCTCTGCCTGCGACGAAGACGAGAAGGGGCGAGCGGGCCGGTTCATGAGGGTCCGCTCGTAGGTACAGGGGTAAAAGAGCGGAAGAAACCACGAGAGGAGGGGGTTTCATGCGCTAGCTTGTGGGTTTCATTTACAGGGAGGGTAGGGTTTCAGAGCCGAGAGGCCATGCGAACGCGAAGACAAACAGACGAGCGAAAGGAAGAGGAATACAAAAAAAGAGATAGCAAGATCGAGTAAAAATTATAAGTTCGAGAGAGAACGGGCAGTCGATTTTGTGCCCCAGGTCAAGTGCAAGTGCGTGTTTTTCGTTCCATCGCGTGTGATCCTGATAGAAATAATCCAGGTAAGTTTAGTGGACAGTATTCAGTGACAATCAAATAATGTTGAAATGTTTTCGCTTTGCTCGTTTCAGATGTCCAACTAAACTGGAATGCATAGGATTCCAATGCAAAACATTTTACAACGTGTCTAAGGCGTCACCAACAAGCAACTACGAACCAAATTACTACGACGACCGCTAGTGAAGAGTGAACGCGAACCCAAAAAAGAGAGAGAAAATATAGCGAAATATATCGAGCAAATAAAAAACTGTTTCATTTTGGCTAGGGGTTAATATGGGAGAAAGAAAATGGGAGAAAACGAAGAAAGAGAGGAAGACAAGGGGCCGTTCGGTGAGAAGCAAATCCACTACTAGACCTATCGACCGATCACTGCCATTCCACCATGGAAGCTGTATAGGGAATAAATGTATGAAATAGTGGTTCAGCAGTGGATGAGTTTGTGGATGAGCTGTCGAATTTAATGTGAGAAGAGTGAAATTCACTGGGTAGCAACATAACACCACAAAAAAACAAACATCGGATATACGTAGCCTGCGGAAATTCAAAAGTTGCAAAAATGTTTGATCAGCCCTCGCACATGGCCCGTAAATACAAAATTATCAAAACATTCATACGGCCGGACCACTAAAATCGCTTAAAGAATCGTTTCTGGATCCTTACTTAAAACGCCGAAATCTTTATACTAAAACCACAGTGTATGACATAAACAAGCTACTCACAGTGATGTAGATTTATTTGCCTTTGAAGACAAGTAGGTAAGTATAAATTGCTTTGCTACTCACGTTGTGCATCCTCGTAGTCATCATCGCTTGTACCGTTAATGACAATATTTCGGCGTCCTTTGTTCTTAATGTCATTGAGCTGTTGTTGCAACGACTGTACCTCGATTTGTAGTTCCTGTTTCTCTTCTCCAAATTTCTTAAGCCTAATATCTTAAACAACAAAAAAATCATGTAAGATAGGGGAAATTTCTTCTTTTCCTAACATACCATACACATACCTAAGGAACCGGGTACTGACTTAAGCAACTGTGCGTTCTCTGTTGTGACTAGAGCGCGATTAGCATCACTTCCATCGTCGTTCTCCACCGTCACTATAACCAGACCGTGCTGCTCAATTAGTGAGTCGCGATCGTAAAGCTGCCCTTTAGTGAGTTTCAACTCCTCGATTAATTTATCGTTGATCCTCTTAATAGCTTCACGATCCCGACACTTCTCACGATATTCTCGTTGTAGCTGCGCTTGCAATTCTTCCATCTCCTCCAATTTATCCTTAAGCAACTGTATCTGATAGTTGAGCGACGACCGCTCGTTGTCCAGCTGCGCATTAGCAATCATCGCTTTCCGGAACCGTTCCTCTACGTTCTGTGTGAAACCGACAACATTTTATCAACCTCTGATTCAACGTCATATCCTTCTTACCTTTAGCTCATGCCGCAAATCACGCAAACTACGGCCCTCTTCTTCGAGTGAGTCCTCACTACTGCGACGAGACGAAAATGCACTTCCACGAGCTGTAGCCGTCTGCACTGCCAATCGACTTGTACGTAGCGTCAAGCTAATGTTTGCCGTCTCCGATAAATTAACTGATTGTTGCTGCAAATCAAATACGCGATCCGCATTTTGCTCCTGTTCCTTTTGTTGTCGCTCTAGTTCGCGCATACGAATTTCGCGAGCCTCAGCGCGGGCTTGCCGGCGTGCTGCTAAACGAGCTTCAGCCTACGAATAATCAATCAGATGTTCAAAGAAATATCAGTGGGACTCGTTACTATCAGGCGTACAAATAGAAAACCGCCGTTTTTTCTCATGATTTGAGGCTTTATTGTAAAAAACTCCTTACAAACTCATTCTTCAAAGTAATTGCCATTGTTAGCCACAACTTTTTCCCACAATTTGGGCAGCTTTTGAATTCCTCGTCGGAAAAATTGTTCATCTTTCGACGCGATCCATGCATCGATCCAATTTTTGGTGTCCTCGACAGAACGGAAGCGCTGCTCGGTCAGGTCATGCGTCATCGATTGGAATAAATAGTAGTCTGACGGGGCGATGTCTGGAGAGTAGAGCGGGTGGGGTAATATGTGCCATTTCAATGTTTCCAGGTATGTTTTCACGACTTTGGAAACATGTGGTCGAGCGTTGTCGTGAAGGAGGATAACTTTGTCGTGTCTTTTTGAATATTGTGGACGTTTTTCCTTCAACGCTCGACTCAGCCGCATTAGTTGTGTACGATACAGGACTCCTGTAATGGTATCGCCTGGTTGCAATAGTTCGTAATAGACAACGCCGAGCTGGTCCCACCAAATACAGAGCATCAGCTTCGAGCCATGAATGTTCGGTTTGGCTGCAGATGTTGATGCATTGCCGGGAAGCCCCCACGATTTTTTTACGCTTTGGGTTATCATAGTGTATGCACTTTTCATCCCCGGTCACGATGCGATGTAAAAAACCTTTTCTTTTTTGCCGTTCAAGGAGTTGCTCGCAAATGAAAAGACGCCGTTTGATGTTCATCGGCTTCAACTCGTGCGGCACCCATTATTCTAGTTTCTGGATCATTCCTAGGGCTTTTAGCCGATGCGATATTGTTTGTCGTGTCACACCCAATAAGTCTGCAAGTTCCTGTTGAGTTCGACAAGCATCTTCTTCCAGCAAAGTTTTCAATTCGGCATCTTCGAACTTTTTCACCGGTCTGGGACGCTCCTTGTCTTGCACGTCATAATCGCCATTTTTGAACTTGCAAAACCACTCCCGATACGTTCTTACACTAATGCAGGCTTCACCATAAACTTCTACTATCATTCGATGCGCTTCAGCTGCATTTTTTTTAGCATGAAACGCAAAAAGCAACACTTCCCGCAAATGGCACTTGTTCGGCTCAAATTTCGTCATTTTCGCACATAAATAAGACAAAGCAGAGTGAAAATAAACAAACGAGATTTTGTGGAGTTGTAGACAGATGCCTCAACTGTCGTTGCCAGGGTTTTGCATATTTTTATCGTTTAATTTGCAGCTGCTAGCGCCGCTATAGGAAAACGGCGGTTTTCTATTTGTACGCCTGATAGGTATTTCGAAACATGAACCACACAAACAAATTAAAATAGTGGTCGTAGTTATAGTTTACTATGTAAGAAAGGTTCGCACATGAATCAGAACGCATCAGAACAAAAAATCAAAATGTTAATACATACTTTCGAAATCGATGTAAATTAATCATTAGTTTTAAAGTCAAGATCCTGATTTTTTATATCTTCTTCTTCTTTGGCGCTACAACCACTGTGCGGTCTTGGCCTGCACCAGAGATATTGTTGATATCTCTGATGCTATTCGTAACAGTTCGTTTCTATGGGCGGGGTTGTTAATCCAACGCCTAGGCCTAGGCCAATATGCGGCAGTTTTTAATGGGGGCGGAACATTGCGTTCCCCTTTGCATAGATGTCTCACTACATCAGCATAGACATTTGGTTGGTATAGGACGGAAGTGGTGCTTTTCGATCGGTACACTCTGAACACGGCCTTTCTGTAAGCTAGAGGTCTCAAACACGCGGCCCGCGGCCATGTCCGCGGAGTATATTATAACGTTATACCAGTCAGAATATTCATCAATAAATCACAAGAAAATATTCTTGTCGGTTCAGCTGACGGCACAGAAGTGACCGATACGATTCGAAATAAAATCGAAACCAAATCAAAGTGCGTAAAATATAATGAAAAACCATTTTCTTTATGTAGTGCGGCCCGCTGACTAGCTGTTGCTTTCCACTGCGGGTCGCTGACTAGCTATTACTTTCCACTGCGGCCTTCATGCTAATACACTCAGTCAACTTTCTATAGCCGCACCCACGTTTTCAATGTATCTGCCAAACCGCCTTTTTGATTCAACTTCTGGTTTTGGGATTTTTTTAAGTAAGAAAAATTATGAATAAACCCATTCAGTTGGATTGAATTCGTTTGATTTCGAGCATTTTCTCGACCAAATACGAAATAGGTACTGCCAAATTTTATATAGCCGCACTTTGAGTTTTGCTTCCGCGAGAAGTTTTCATGACGAGTTTTGCAAGTGAATTACTTAAATATGCCAAAAGGAAATGTTCTAAGTGAAAAAGAAAAAGGATTGATAGAGGCATATAGGCGGGAGGGTGTTCCTATTCGAGAAATGGCTCGAAGAATAAAGAGATCCGATAAAGTGATTCGTAATTACTTAAGAGATCCTAAACGGTATGCAACTGCGTAACGTACTCCGAAAAAATCCTAGATGTCGATGAGAACCAAGTGGAACGTTGTTAAATTGGCGTCAAATTCGACAATATCGCTATCTAAAATCAAATGTACACTGGATCTGCCAGTGAGCAGGGAAGCTATTCGCAAGGTTTTGCAAAACATTCCGAATATAACTCGACCAAAACTGACCAAGGCACCAAATCTAAGCCTACTACACCAACAAAAACGTGTAGAATTTGCGACACTGAACATGGCACGTTGGTGGACATGGTATCTTTGAGTTTTTTTTTTGAACAGCATATTTTGTATCAAAAGAATCAATTCCGTTTTCTGTTTGTTTATTGTAGGTGATCTTTTCTGATGAAAAAACCTTTAATGTGGGTGGGCCAAACGGTTTAACAGGCGACTGGCGAGATTTACGCAAAGATCCGGGTACTTCTCCACGCGTAACTTTAGAGGAGGATCTCTGATGTTGTAGCTTGGGTTTTGCTCTACGGGCAAGCTCAATCTGGCTTTTACATCTTGTAAAATGGATTCCAACGATTACATCCAGCTTCTAGAAAACTGTCTGTTCCTGTTTAAAGCTGCTCACCGCCGAAAAAAATTGGGTTTTCAACAAGATAATGCTAGTAGCATTCTCACCAGTTTAATAACTAGAACATGGTTTGCTACCCATAAAATCGATTTGATTGTTTTGAATTTGCTAAATCCAGTTGAAAATGTCTGGGGAATATTAGTTAGACAAATTTATGCGGATACACACATATTGATCATTTCATTAGGTGCAGCTATAGAAACTTGACAGTGTCTATATCGTAATTGGTCGAAAAAAAAGCTAGAAATCCAACAAATTCAATGCAACTAAATTATTCATAATTTTTCTTACTTAAAAAAGTCCCAAAACCAGAAATTGAATCAAAAAGACCGTTTGGCGGATACGTTATAAACGTGGGTGCGGCTATAGAAAGTTGACTGAGTGTATGAGTTTGAGACCTCTGATCTAAGCCGTCGCTACCGTTACACGCTGTCTCTACGACATTACCTCTATGAATCACAAGACGATACAATATATATACTGCTGGCCAATAAAATAGGCAAAAGTATTTACGCTGCGTTATTTGATCATATTTCAAAACCTATTGAATTCACAGGAATTACAATGATAGCACAAGATAGTAGTACTAAAAATAAGATAAAGATGATCCAACAGAGGTGAAAAATTCTAGGAACTCGATTATTACAATAGAAAGCAGCTAAAAGTACCTGGTCGATAAAATAGGTAAATCTGCGTATAGGGCACATTTCAATGAATTTACACGGTTTACACTTTTCCTATTATCAAAAGTCAATATTTTATTTCAAAATCAGTCATTTTCCTGTGTATCCGCCGTTGTTTTGAAGCTCTTCAGACATTTTCCTTGGCAACGAATCGACCAAATTCTGACAAGTTTTTGCAGGAATGGAACACCATTCCTTTTGCACTTTTTACCACAATTCATCTTTGTTTGAAAAATATTGTACAGCTAACTATTGCTTCAAGGTATTTCAAAAGTTTTCAATATAGTGTAAGTCAAGAGACTGACTTGACCAAGGCAAAACTGACACATTATCGTCATCAAACCACGATTTCATAAGCATCGACGTATGCTTAGGATCGTTTTCTTGTTGAAATACCCATCTCAGTGGAATGTTTTCTTCTGAGTCTTCCATGATTGCTTGATATATACTCGAGAGTATTCATGGTGCTGTGTACTGTGAAATGGGTAAATATAGAAAAAATCCTTAAATGAAATGAAATGTCATGAAAAATATCCCCAAATCACGATACTCCCACCTACATGTCTTATAATTTTTTATGTGAGCCTGGGATGGAATTATGTGCCAGCAGTTCGTTGACCATCCAACTGAGAGTCTGCTCGAAACAAAAATATTTTGGTTTTGTCACTTCATAAAATGTTATGCCAAGTTTTCGTAACCCTCATTACCTTCCCAAGAACGATATTGAGCAGCAAGCTGTTACCTCATCTGTATTTTTTTTAAATCAATAGTCGCCCTTTTCTTGCAATTAGCCCTGGAAAAATAGCTTCTTGCAACGGACTATGGAGAGGTTTTGGGCTAATAATGTTATTTATTATTGAGCAAATCCTTCTGGATGAACCAAAGTGATCCGCTTTGGCCAAAAGTGATATGCGATAATCTGTCGTTGGCTTGGTTTTTCTCGATTTACCTCGCCTTTCCTTTGTTTTTTTCCACAACAAAGCATTTTTCACAAAATTCACTGATTTTTCTAGCACTTTGGCGATGCTTTCGTACGTCGCGTCGTCCTTACGCCTCGTCCACAGTATGAGTTTTCTCTACAGGTTTTTTGATATGCTAGTGTCCACACTAGTAGCTTTTGGGCGAAAAAATCCGTGAGCTCCAGTGAGTGAAATGACAGTTCGTTTGTTTATGCTTTGATTTTTCAGTTTCCTTTCCTTCTCCTTCTATGGCCATTTTTGTCAAAATTTGATCCGCTGTCAAAAAAAAAACATTTGTGGAAAGCAAAAAACATTTGCGGAAATTTGCCGTAAACTGTCAAATTGAAAAAAATACCCCCGAAACGGGAAAATATCCCGCAAACATAAGGCGCTCAAAAGCAACTCAAAGTAATTCATGGAACTTTAGCAAAAGATTAATAGTTTCTTGGCCTGCCATACATTTTTACCAAGTTTCTCATACTGTGGACCCCGGGTTACGCATATTTTTCACAATCTTTCTTTACTCAGGGTTTCAATGACTGGTTCTGCTCATTCTGAATGTTCTACCTGAAAATAACGATTTTTTATAGATTCACAATTGAAAATTCATTGCAGCAAGATCAATTAAACCTATTGCTTACCAGAAGTTATGTGAAATTGCAGCGTATACAACGAATTACCTATTTTATTTACCAGGCCAAATTGGACTGTTGTCGAAATAAGTGGTAACACACCTGTCACTTTTGACATAAATATCACCAACATAGCAAAAAAAAAAATTACGTAAACTAGTGTATCTAAGTACACTATCAGTTTGGTGATCATTGGTTTAGTAGTTCAAAAGTTACAGTTCAAATTGTATCAGCTTCATACAATTACCTATTTTATTTGCTAGCAGTGTAGGTATTACTGAGATTACCTTTTACTGAGTCCAAACCAAGAGTAGCGGGGCTTGAGGCGACGAAGACTACAATATAGCAGAGGTAAGTGATTGTACACCATCAGTCGCTGGTGGGAGGAGTGGACCAATGAAGGAACCCGAACAAAAATATCACTTAATTTTTAATTTTGCTAGCCGTGAATTTCGACTCGTGAGACGCCTCCTCTCACTATGGCGGTTTTACCAGAGTAAGCCCGGGTCTGTGAGCTTTACTCCGGTATGATGTATGGAATGGGCTCCGTTATACCGGTATCCTTGGGCTTATACCGGTAAAGTGAGACGTGAGACGCTTTCCCTATATTTTTATTCTTTCTTCCTCTCATTCCATACACCCGCTCAATGAACTGTTAAATCGTTCAACTGTTGTAATCAAAGTGTTGCATTTATTCACTATTCTAACTCAATCATTTTTCTACAATTGTTCAATGTTTTTGCTTCCGCCAAGCATTTTTCACTACGCTCGTTTACGTGCTCGTGTACGTTAAGCACTACGTCGCCGTTTTCCATGTTCCGCTGCGTTGTCCGCTTCATCGTTCGCTGCTCCATCGTGCATGATGAGAAGGCTCCATGACAAGGCATACCGAATAGCATCTGAAAAACTTTGAATTTATCGATTAATGTATTGAATCATTTGATACATACATTACATTAGAGTATACTTACATTTAGTTGTATCATATTGACGCGCCGTTAACGTCCAAACATCACTGTTGGATTCACCGGAAAGCTGTGCGCCAAAGTCCCTACTCACCCAAGTGCTGGTCCACGATAATACGATAATACAACGTCAACGTACAACGACAATATGATAATTCATGTGAACACTTGCACTTTCACTACTTTTTACTGCACTTTACTTTAATGTTACATACCGTATAAGCATGTGGCCCAATTTAACTGCTTAATATGAGTTTTGCGCACAAGGAATTGTTTACATTCGTACGCATCGAACACGAAGTTAAGAACTGTCTGTTCAATCGGTCCACGCCATATTAGCGGGAAAGAAACAAAATAGTTGTTCGCTGTTGCGCTCTCTTTCTGGACCTTGGTGAGAAAAGACTTGGATCGCAGAAATTTCATCTCAGTACCAGAACAACCCAGTGAACAATTTTGAGAGCCCGAGCTACCCCTCTGCCTGCGACGCGGCGGAGGAAGGCTGAGGCGAGTGAGATCGAACGCCCCTCTGCCTACGACGAGGCCGGGGGAGGGCGATCTCGCAGCGCACGAAGTGAGCATGAGGGCGCGTTCAGTGGTTGCCGGGGAAAGAGCGGAAGAAATCCCCGTGAGTTTTGAAATCGCCGTGAGTTTGAATTGCCTGGAGAGGAACGGCGCTATGGGCGACAGGCGATGCGTACGCGGTACAGGTGGAAGACGAACGGTAGAGAGAAAGAAAAAGGAATAGAAAAAGAAAGAGACAGCGAGATCGAGGAAAAATCCCGAAGTTTCTGAGAATCCGATAGTCTGTCTTTAGCTTCTGTTCTGGACTTAGGCGAATCGGGACGAAACCTCTGCCTCTGTTTTTTCTAAGTGCCAAGTGTAAAGTACCAAGTGCTAGTGCTTCTCTTTCGATCATGGGTGATCCTGATAGAAATAATCCAGGTAAGTTTATTGGACAGTATTCAGTGACAATCAAATAATGTTGAAATGTTTTCGCTTTGCTCGTTTCAGATGTCCAACTAAACTGGGATGCATAGGATTCCAATGCAAAACTTGTTGACGACGTCACCAACAACAATATGCAGCTACACCAAATTACGAGGACGACCGCTAGTGAAGAGTGAAGAGTGTACGCGAACCGAAAAAAGAGAGAGAAAATATACCGAAATATACCGACCAAATACGAACTGTTTTATTTTGGCTAGGGGGGAATATAGGAGAAAGAAAACGAAAAAAGCGAGGGAACACACAGGTGAGAGAAAGGGGGCCGTTCGGTGAGAATTTAATCGACTGCTCACTCCATGGACCTAACGACGGCTCACAGCCATTCCGCCATGCAAGCTATATGGGAAATAATGTTCGAAGTAGTGGATCAGCAGTGGATGAATTTGTGGATGAGCTGTGGAATTTGAAGTGAGAAGAGCGAAATTGTTCACTGGGAAGGGGCCGTTCGGTGCGAGAATCAAATCGAAGACCCTATCCTTGGGCCCTCCGAAGACTTTCTGCCTTCTCACAAGGAAGTTGTAATGCAAAATTTACACAGAGTCATCGATGGGTCATCGTTCGGTACTGTTTTGTCATTGATGCGAAATCAAGTTCCATAGTCAGAACAGCGAAATTTTTCACTGGGTGGTCCTCCCTCGTCCTCCTCACAAGCAGAAGGGGGTACGATCTCAGGCGTCTCAGCCTTTCTCCGCCGCGTCGCAGGCATAGGGGTAGCTCGGGCTCTCAAAATTGTTCGCTGGGTGGCGAAAAACTACGAGGCGCAGCAAGGAGCAAGTGGAGTGGCAAACAGTGGCACAATTATTATGGAAGCGGCAACCAGCAGCTTTGGTTACCCTTATAACACACCATAACAGCTGGTTTGATGATGAATTCGCGGATATCAGCAACAGGAAAAGCCAGAACCGTGTAAAAATACTGCAACATAAAACGCGAGCCAACCAGGATCGATATACGGCTCTCAGATGCAAGAAGAAACAGGTGAACCGCCGCAAAAAGCGCTAGTCCCAGGAAGCAACGCTACTTGATCTTGAGAAGGTTAACACTGCGAACGAGTCACACAAATACTGTAAAAGTATTCACGGCGCGGTTTTGGAGCCTTATAAACATGCGTTGCGGGATTAGGTTGCAATGACCTCATAGCTGGAAGTCCTTAACCGCTATGAGGCACACACACTTTGACACGGTGTTAAACGATGGGGCAAATGAAACCGTGAATTTGGACTACAGTTTCACTCTCGATGACGGGAGGACGGTCGAGGAACCGACGATCGACGAAGTCGCCGAGGCCATCCAACAGGTCAAGAGTAACAAGGCAGCAGGACCGGACAACATAGCTTCAGAGTTGCTGAAACATGGGGTTTCTGCGCTGGTGAAAGGAATGCATCAGGTGGTCAGCAAATTCTGGAGAGAAGAAAAGCTATCAGCAGGTTTATTGCAGGGAGCGATCGTCGCCATCCATAAAAAAGGGGACAAAATGTTGTGCAAAAATTACCGCGGGATCTGTCTTCTCAATACAGCTTACAAAGTGCTAGCCAAAATCCTGCATACACGATTCCTGCCGCATGCCGAGTAACGGTAACTGAGTACTACCAATGCGGATTCAGACGAAACCGCTCCACAGCTGACCAAATATTTAGCCTACGTCTAATCCTACAGCGTGGAAACGAGTAAAGCGTCCTGACGCACCATCATTTCATCGACTTCAAGCAGGCTTTCGGCCGAATTAATCTGATCGTCATGAAGGCTTCGAATCCAAGTTGATACGCTTGGTGAAAGTGACGCTGACTGATACCTACTGCCGAATGAGGATGCAGAACGACATGTCCGAGGCGTTTGAGACAAGAGAGGGACTAAGACAAGGTGTGAGGGATAAGACAGGAAGAGAGGGACTAAGAGAGGGACTAAGATGCTCTGTCTTGTCTACTCTTCAACCTGGCCTTGGAAGGGGTAATCATGCGGACCAACATTCCAAAGCATCCTTTTCCATAAACATAGCACAAATCCTGGTCTTCGCTGACAAATCTTGGTCTGGTTATTAGCAAATCAACAAATCTTGGTCTAGTTATCAACAGCTTCAAAACAAAGTACATGAAGACCGGTTACAACCCACTCCCCCAGCAACAGCAGCAGGGCCAGAGCATAAGTATTGATGGCAAACAGTAAGTGGTGGTCGATGAGTTCGTCTACCTCGGTGCTCTTGTCCTGCCAAATGGAGACACAACATCAGAAATCCGCATCACGGCGACTACAAGGTGCTACTATGACCTACGACGGCATTTCCACTCGAAGCAGCTGGCTAGGCAAACAAAGTCGAGGATCTACTAGACCCTCATACGTCCAGTAATTATGTATGGGCGCGAGTCTTGAATCCTTAAGAGAAGTGATGAAAAGCAACTTCTCACCTTCGAGCGTAAAGTACTTCGAACCACCTTTGGAGCATTGCGACAGGATGAGAAGCAGAGATACCGCTACAACTACGAACTACACCGAATGTTTACAGTGCCGGATATTATCTCCATGGTCAAGACGCAGCGGCTGGATGGACACCTGGTGCGTACAGATCCCAATAGAGGCCCCGCTGTACTGTTCCGCAACCAACCGGAGGGACATCGTGGACGTGGACGCCCGAAGGCGAGATAGTTCGGGGTACAGCACGTACAGCCAAGTATGATGACGATGAGGGGTCCCCAGGGTGGAGGAGATTTCGCATCCTTCCGTCAGGTTTGTTGTGAAGTTACCAAAGCGGCGCCATGAGGCCTAACCGAACCTAAGCGTTTAGAAAGTACCTACTGAACACCTCCTCGCGGTGGTCACTGGATAGTACACGACCAGTACTAACTAACACATCGCTCAATAAGTTCGCAGGATGACATATAGATGGCGAAACAAATACAGAATCCTTATGATTTTTAGACAGTAACACATCGCTCAATAAGTCCGTAGGATAGCTTATAACACAACAATATTTTGATATAATTTGTATTTATTCATCAACATAGTCTCCTTTTATGGCGATACAGTCAGTCCAACGCTTCTCTAACTTTTCGATACCATGTTTGTAGAACGATTTATCTTTCCCTTCAAAATATGCCTCAGTTTCGGCGCTGACCTCCTCATTCGATCCAAATTTCTTTCCCTGGAGCATCCTTTTGAGATCCGAGAACAGCCAATAATCGCTGGGGGCCAAATCTGGCGAGTGTGGTGGATGGGGCAACAATTCGAAGTGCAATTCATTCATTTTCACCATCGTTTGTATTGACTTGTGACACGGTGCATTGTGTTGATGAAAGAGAATTTTTTTCTTCTTCATGTGCGGTCGTTTTGCGTCGATTTCAGCCTTCAATCGTTTCAACAATGCCATGTAATATTCGCTGTTGATTGTTTTACCTTTCTCAAGATAGTCTATGAACAATATACCATGACTATCCCAGAATACGGAGGCCATAACCTTGCCAGCAGAAGTTTGAGTCTTTGGGCGCTTTGGGCGGCTTTCACCGGATGGTGTCCACTCAGCCAACTGCCGATTTGACCCAGGAGTGAAGTGGTAGATCCATGTTTCATCCATTGCGACGTAGCGACGAAAGAAATCCTTTTTATCACGGTTAAATAGGGCCAAACATGCCTCAGAATCATCGATTCGTTGTTGTTTTTGGTCCGGTGTTAGCAAACGCGGCACCCATTTCGAACAAAGCTTCCGCATACCCAAATGTTCATGCAAAATGGTAAACACACTGCCTTCTGATATCTTTACGGCCTCAGCAATCTCCTTCAATTTCAATTTGCGGTCGGATAAGACGATTTTGTGGACTTTTTGTATGTTTTCTTCAGTAACTGCCGAATTTGGGCGACCGGAACGTTCAGCATCATCGGTGTTCGTACGACCACGTTTAAAGTCACCAAACCACTTCTCAACCATTTGCCTCGATGGAGCAGAGTCCGAATAACATTTGTCAAGCCACTGTTTAGTTTGCACGGTATTTTTTCCCATCACAAAGCAATGCTTAATGAGCACACGAAATTCTGATTTTTCCATTTTTTTCAATTTACAAAAGTTGATTGAATTGTTCACACTGTAACTTATTAAATAATAGTCCGAATGTCATGAAACTTTGACAGATATCGTTTGAAGGATGGTACTGTCTAAAAATCATAACTGCGGGGCTACATCAAGCGTAACGTAATGATTTTGACATTAACGATTAATGCCAAACTGCTGCGGCGCTGTCAAAACGTTTACGGCTCGCGCGAGGCGTAAACCCGAGCGTAATTATTTTTTTCATACGCTTTGCTTACAAACAGAGAATAATTTATATTTTTATTTGCTGGTATAGCAACAAAATCGGAAAAAACAGATAAAAAATTCAGAAATCAATTAACTTCTCTTCTATTTCTATTTTCTTGGACCAAAAACACGAACGTAAACACGTTTCACGTTTCGTTTTTATATTTTTGCTGCCACACGAAGCGTAAACGTTTTGACATAACAAATTAATTTTACGCTAGTTTTCACGCTTCGTGTAGCCCCCTAGTAAGGATGCTGTATTTGTTTCGCCATCTATATGTCATCCTGCGAACTTATTGAGCGATGTGTTATCTTTTTCAACGATCCCCTCAGAGCCCCTTTTTTCAATACGTTCATAATAAGTGACCCGTTGTGCTGCCAAATCGTCACTCATGTAACGGAACAAATACTAGTTCGAAAGAGTAACATCTGGTGAATAATGCGGGGAGGTTAACAGTTCCCATCCGACATTTACAAGATATGTTTTGACCGGTTTTACGATGTGGTGTCGAGTTTTGTCATTTCGAAAAATCAGCCTATCATGTCTTTTATAACATTCTCGTCGTTTTATGGCCAAATCATTGCTTCAGATGCATTTATTGTAGTTGATGGGATTGTCCTTCAATAATTTCATAAGGTTTTAAAAGCTCAAAATACACCACACCTTTCATATCCCACCATATGCACATCATAACAGTTGCAAAGTGAAAATTTCGCTTTGGTTTCAATGGACATGGTTCACCAAGCTGTATCCAGGTCTTTTTGGGTTTAAGATTGTTGTAATAACTTCCCTTTTCATCATCAGTTACGATTCGGTACAAGAACCCCTTTTTCCTGCCATGCAAGTAGTAGTAAATAAGTACTCCCCGCAAAAACGCCATATCAGGAACAAAACTTGACATGTCCAAATACTTAAAACAGGTGTTGTTTACAATTTGACCAAAAAATCTATACAGCGTTAGATGCGTAATGACATTTGATATTAAAAACATGTTCTATAAAAAAATATTGGTCATATTTAGTGAGTTACGTCATCTATTGTAAAACGGAAGGAATTAATTCAAACACCTAATAGTATTCTGAATGGAGACGCCTGGTGGGGCACAATGGCAAAAGAACTTGGTGTCTCCATGACCCCCAATGCAAAACTGTTTCAGGATACTATCAAATCACTGGGATGGGAGCTGCTATCCCTCCCCGCGTTATTCACCAGACTTGGCTCTTTCCGAATATCATTATTTTTCATCGATGGGACACGTATTGGCTGAGCAGCACTTCGTTTTTTAAGAGGATGTCGAAATTGGATGACTAATTCTTCTTCTTCTTCTTTGGCACTACAACCGCTGTGCGGTCTTGGCCTGCACCAGAGACAATTGTTAATGTCAAATATCCCTGGTGCTATCTGTAACAGTTCGTTTTTACGGGCGGGGTTTTTGGTCCCGCGCCAACCCCCTCTGTCAGCGCCGGTATCGGGAATCGAAACCATGGCCGGTTGAGTGACAACCGATCACGGGATTCGAACCCTGGTCAGCTGCGCTGACAGCGAAGAGCGTTACCGACTACTCTATCAGCGGGGGTTAACTAATGACTAATTAGTTTACTTAAAAAGTTGAAGAAGTCTTTCGAATCCATAATTTAGCAAAGAGATAGGATGAATATATAGCTAGCGATGGCACATATTTTGAATAAAATGTAAATTTTCGTTTCAATGTTAAAAATATTTGATTTTTTTTGAAAATCGTCCGATTCTCAAGTTATAGACCTGATAAGTTCAGAGGACAGTGCGGAGCAGGACGAACCCAAGTCCTGAAGCTCAACAAAATTGAGCACACGAAGTGACCATATGTATGGTTGAGGACGTGTATGGTCAAGTAGGAGGGATCGAGAGGATAATGCCTTGTCGCGACCTGAGCTCAAGCCATTTTCGAGCGAAGTAGTATCCCTGCTCGCGGTGGGCAGGGTGCTCAAGGGCTCGAGGATGCGGCGCACTGTGGGAAAAAGGCGGTCATAAATCAACTTCAGTCAACAAAGAAACTGACGGTTTTAGTTATATTAGCCTAAAATAGATAAGTTATCTATGACAAATCCGAATTTTTAGCCTTTCATGTTGCGTAGATTCAGAGAAATCATTAGTCAAAGTGGAAAGAGTGATAAAAATGGCTCTCTAAAACCATCTTTTATCAGCTACTTTAACGCGATCGTTAGCACAGTTCTGCAACGGTAATATACCTATGTTGTACAGTTACGGACAGTGTCGCTCCACGTCAGCAAACCCCCCGATCGGCACAACCGGCACCCACCAGTAATTTCGCGACAGCAGCGGCCACGCGAAATAAACAACAGGATCAGGTGTCGTCGTGAACAACAAACGTGAGAAGAAAGCGCCGACGGTGTCGCCCCATGGCAGCAAACCCCATGATCCGAGAACAACAACCGTCTAGACGCAACGCAGCAATTTCGCGCCAGTAGCCACGCCACGCGCGCGCGGCCACGCGAAATCAACAACGGTTACGATCGGGCAGCGGATGCAGACGACACCCGATGGCGCTAGAACCACAAGAAGTTAGGTCGTCCAGCTAGGGCCAGTTAGGACAAGACAGGGACTAGTTAGTTAGTTCCTGTCCATCTCTCGATCAGTTCAGTTCAGCTCAGCTCAAACCAATCGCGTTTCGCGAACGATTAACTCCTTTTAAAATTAAATAAAGTTTTTTTTTAATCACCCCAAGGGGCGAATAACATAAGTGGCGCAGCCGTATAGGCCCTTTCTACGCAAGGAAAACAGTTAAAGTGGAACAATCATTACTAAGTGACAAGCGCAAGTGTTTCGGATTCAACCCGTAGTGCCAAAATACGTGCCTGTTTCACGGTGCATTAGTGCTCAGTGTATGCTGGATCTCAATCCGCAGTGCCAGTGACACGAACTTTTGACACCCGACTTAGTGAGATTGTGCTCAATCCGCAGCAGTGGACGTCCGGCAGAAGATTCATCGAGAATTCCAAGCCATCCCTCACCCCGTAGGAGACTCGCGACGCCCTCATTCCGACGCAACTGTATCCAAGCGGTTAGCTTCAGCCATTTAAGATTGGGTAAACGAACAACAGTGAGTAAAAGAACACTAGTGTATGCCTAAATTTCAACCCTTTCCCAAAGTAAAAGGCAGAAAATTCGCAGAGATGGACACTGTCAACATGCAAACTCTGTATGAGAGCATGATGACAATGCAGCAGGAACTCAATGCCATCAAACAGGAAAATAACCTGTTACGGCAACAAAGTGCAGCACTCCCTCGGGAAGCAGCACGACCGGATGTTTTTCGCATTCCGGACCCAATCAAAACTATGCATAGTTTTGATGGAAATAAGCGACAGCTTAACTCTTGGCTGACTACAGCCGAAAGAACCCTCAGTCTATACAGACACAGAGTGGACGAAGAGGTGTACAACCTCTACGAGCAAACGGTTATAAGTAAAATCGAAGGGAAAGCACGGGACACAATTTGTGTCAACGGTGACCCAAGAACCTTCGAAGAGGTTGCAGGCATTCTACGCGAATTATATGGCGATAGAAATGACATGTCAACATACCTCACGCAAATGTGGTGTCTAAAAATGGAAGAATCCCTCCACACGTACTACAAACGCCACAAGGAACTGATGCAAAACATGAAATCTTTGGCGAAGCAAGAGGAACTCTTCAATAGGCATTGGGAAGCAATAAACGCGTTCATAGAAAGAAACAGCCTAGCAGCGTTTATAAATGGTCTCAAAGAGCCATACTTCGGTTACGCGCAATCCGCGGGACCGAAAGATTTGGAAACAGCTTACGCATTTTTGTGCAAGTTCCAAAACGCAGAGCTTACGAAGAGACAAACGCATTCCTCAAGCTACCAGGCCAAATCTACCACTCATCCTAACAGGGGAAAAGAGGTAAAACCATTCACAAAACCCTCCGGTAGACAATCCGACAGATTCGAAACCAAACAAAAACCGGGTTCAGATAGAAGAAAAGTAACTCCGATGGAAGTTGACCCATCGATCAGATCATTACAAAGAAAGATCAACAGTCATGACGCTACCAGTGATAAAGAAGAAAGTGAAGACGCACCTTCCTCTGATTCGGAGCAAGAAACGGTCGAGGAAATAAATTTTCAGATTGCCAGTTCCACAAGCAAAATGAAATAAAAAGCAAGAACGGATTACCGTACACAATAATAACTCTTCCTTCAGGAATAAAGGCAAAAGTATTAATTGACACAGGATCAAATAAAAATTTTCTCGCACCACACCTTATTACGGAATCACTCCGAACTCCAAGTAAAACGATTAAAATTTCAAATAGAAATGGCGAACATTATGCTTCACACAAATTCATAACTAAACTGTTCAACACAGAAACGAGTGTAGCATTTTACCTATTCAAATTTCACAGCTATTTTGATGGTTTGTTAGGATACGAATCATTATCACAGTTACAAGCAACTGTAGATGCCGGAAATAACACTTTAAAGTTACCCGGAAAATGTGTGAAACTGAAATTTAGAAACATGGGACCACCCGATGTAAAAATCAACGCTAACTCAGCGAAAATCATGAAACTGCCAGTATATGAGCAAAATGGTGACGTATTTTTACCACGAACACTAAAACTTGCAGACATCACTGTACCTCCAGGTGTCTATACAGCAGAAGACGGATTCATTACTTCCATAGCTATAAACCATGGGGAAAAAAATGCATTGAATTGGATTGAACCAATAAAAACAACGAAAATAGACGACCTCATCGAAACTAATTTTTCCTCATCCATAAAACTACAGGAATCAAAATCATTCATAAAAGATGATGATTTAGAAAATTTAATTCGTATTAAGCATTTAAATTACGAAGAAAAAAAAAATTACTTCAAATCATTAAAATTAATTTAAAAATTATTCAAAAACCAGAAGAAAAACTTTCCTGTACTTCTTCAACGAAACATGTAATTAAAACCGTGGACGACATTCCAATACATACGAAAACGTATCGTTACCCAAATGTCCATAAACCAGAAGTAGAAAAACAAATTAACGAAATGCTCGCTGATGGAATTATACAACACTTAATTTCACCCTGGACATCCCCTATTTGGATAGTACCAAAAAAGAGCGATGCTAGTGGTAAAAAGAAATGGAGGATCGTTGTTGACTATCGAAAACTAAATGAGAAAACGATCGACGACAAATTTCCAATACCCAATATGGAAGAAATTCTGGACAAATTAGGAAGAAGTATTTACTTCACAACACTCGATCTAAAATCAGGATTCCACCAGATTGAAGTCGACCCTAAAGACAGATCAAAACCAGCTTTTAGCACTGACAAAGGCCATTTTGAGTTCATCAGAATGCCTTTTGGGCTAAAAAACGCACCAGCAACATTCCAACGTGCTATGAATTGCATTTTGAGTGACTTAATAGGTAAACGATGTCTAGTTTACCTTGACAATATTATTATCTTTGGCAACTCATTACAACAGCACCTCGATAATCTAAACAAAGTACTGCAAAGACTAACGCAAGCCAATCTGAAAGTACAATTGGACAAGTGCGAATTTTTACAAAAACAATGTGAATTTTTAGGTCATATTGTCACAGAAGATGGTGTTAAACCAAACCCAAATAAAATCGACAAAATTTTAAACTGGCCTTTGCCTAAAACCACGAAGCAAATCAAAGAATTTCTTGGACTAATTGGTTACTATAGAAAATTCATAAAAGACTTTGCAAAACTGACTAAACCATTAACAAGATGTTTAAAGAAAGATGCATAAATAATCCACAACGACGAATTTAAAAATTGTTTCAACGATTGTAAACAATTGCTAACATCAGACCCGATACTACGTTATCCTGACTTCGATAAACAATTCATCCTTGAAACAGACGCAAGTGACTTTGCACTTGGCGCAGTTTTATCTCAAAAATTCGAAGATGGAAAAGAGCACCCTATTGCATACGCATCAAGAACTCTTAATGATACCGAATGCAACTGGTCAGCTACTGAAAAAGAGCTCGCTGCCATTGTTTGGGCAGTGAAACATTTCAGACCATATATCTACGGAACCAAATTTCAATTACGCACCGACCATAAAGCCTTGGTTTGGTTAAGACAGAAAAAAGATCTTAACCGGAAATTACTAAACATGAAATTAGAACTAGAGGAGTATGAATTTGATATTACATACAAAAAAGGCACTTTAAACAGAAATGCAGATGCACTTTCAAGAATAGAACCGGAGACCCCACTCACGACAGAAATTCATGCAAATGATTCAGACATGACACAACACTCAGCAGACACGGATGACAATGACTTCATCCCATCCACAGAAAAAGCGTTAAATGAATTCAACAATCAAATAATTTTAAAAATCACCGACCAAGACAGCACCCAAGCCGTAACAATCTTTGACAAATATCATAGAGTCATCATTGGCAAACAGGTGTTCAGCCCAGGCGTTTTGATTAACATCCTAAAGGAATATGCCTCACCAAACTGTGTCAACGGTTTGTTTTGCGATCATCATACCCTGTTAAACCTACAGACACTCTACAAAAACTTTTTTGCAAGAGCAAAAACCTTCAAAATCTTTTGGACAGAAAAAATCCTAGAAGATGTCACAGATGAATTGGAACAGGATTCTATCATCGAAAGGCAACACAATGCCAACCACAGGGGCATTAATGAAACTAAACTCCATATTTCTAGAAAATATTTCTTTCCAGGTATGAAGAGCAAGGTCACAAAGTTCATCAATATGTGTAAATTGTGTCAAAGGGCTAAGTATGAAAGACGTCCATACAAACAAAAATATGAACTAACAGCAACACCTACAAGACCGTTGCAAATCGTTCATATGGACATTTTTATTATAAGCAACACACATTTCCTAACATTTTGTGATAAGTTCTCCCGACTAACAACAGCTATTCCTATAACGACTCGCAACACAGTGCACATACTCAAAGCATTGACCCATTATATGGCGAATATAGGAAAGCCTTCCCTCCTCGTCACGGACCAAGAAGCTTCATTCACTTCGACAACCGTAAAACAATTTCTCGAAGAACACGACATAGAATATCACTTTACAAGTGTTGGCCAGTCCTCTTCAAATGGAACTGTAGAAATCGTTCATAGAACACTGAGAGAATTACACAACATTCTCGCAAACAAGGAATCTACAAAACAACTTTCAGACAAAGCAAAAATCAACCTTGCCGTTTCTATCTACAATGACTCAATACACTCTCAAACCAAACTAACCCCAAAAGAACTATTTTTTGGATACCGTAACGAAGACCCAGTTCCCGATGAAAGAATTAGACAAAAGGAAGAATTTTACAGACATTTTTGTGAAAAACTTAAAAACAAAAAAGTAAAGGATCTTACAAAAATTAACCAATCTAGAGAAGAACCAGAACAGTTTCTTCCTGATGATGTGGCCTTTGAACGAAAAAGAAACAATTTAAAACATCAAGAAAAATACCGAGAAATTACAGTTGTCGACAATATGCAAACTAACATCATTGACGAGAACGGAAGAAAAATCCACAAAACCAAATTAAAAAGAAAGAGGAAATAAACCCCTAAAAGAACTAATGATGTTTCATTTTATCTTCCCTTTCAGAACCCAAAACAATGAACCTCCTAATTCCCGTTTTCACGTACTTAATGTATTTTGCATCAGCAACCCAATTTATTATTAATGAATTAAATAATACTAATCTATTTGCACTAAAACTTGGCAAAGGATTAATAATCGAGGATTATCATGTGCTATTCCATGAGTTTAACCTAAATAAGTTTAAAATTATCCTCAAAGAATACGGTAAAATTGTCTATACATTAGAAACATTCATAAGCGCAACGGACAATTACTCAGAAAGAATAGATCAGTTGGAAGAAAACAACAATCTTGTCCAGGTGAAGACTGTGCTCAAACATAAATATGAACA
>NW_026684273.1:0-22846 GCF_943735745.2 Anopheles bellator | reverse complement strand
CGACTCCCTCAGAGTCGGGGCTCTAAATACTTCCAAACCCCATACCAGTTTACGTCTCTCGGAAAGGCCAAGGTTTAAACGCCCTGGTACCCTGATTGGCAACCGGTATGGGAATTAAAAGTAGAGTTAGAAAGAGACGAATGTTTGGCCACTACGGCTCAAAGTCTCTATAATGCAAAAGAAAAAGAAAAAACGATCCCCTGACTGCTGGTGCCCTGGTGCCGCGGAGTCAGCGGAACACGTAAGTTTTACTGCCCGCGGTTTCAGCGAGAGAGAGCGGAGATGCTGGCAGACGACGGCTGCACCCCCCTCACGCCGGATAACCTGGCGAGCGAGATGCTGCGGAGCCCGGAGTGCTGGCAGCGCTTTGCCCGTGCCTGCCGAGCCGTAACACTGCTACTTCAACAGGCGTGGCGAGAAGAACAGCGCTTGGAGGCCGAGGCTGCGGCTGCGGCTGCGGCTGCGGCTGATGCAGCAATGAGATAAGTCGGCCTTCTGCACAACTTATCCGACAAACACCTCGTTAACCGTGGGGTTAATGACGCTGTTTGTTGACTTGTTAACCGTACGTTCCTTGTCCGGCTGTGCAGAGCAAGAGCGGAGTAGCGACTGACAGCTCCTTGTAGCGGAGCTGGAAACGTCTAAACGTCTACATCCGCGGCTTGTGAATGTGACAAAATGTATAACTACTTGTAAATATGTGCATTATTTATGTATTTATGTATATATATTATCTGAATAAAATGCGATGATACATCGCATTCCTGCCCCCCTGTATGCCAGACAGGATCTAGACGGGGGGGAGAAACAGGATGTTTTCCCGCGTCGGGAAAAAAATTAAAAAAAAAGTGTTGACAAAGGTGGGTATTTACATCTGTGAACCATTTCTCGAAAATTGTTAATGAATGAGGCAGCTCGAAAATATCTATTGCTTAGACTTTTGCTACCTCGATTGCCTTTAGTTTTAGAGAGTCTGCCGGGGGTGTTACATGAGGCGTAATGTGAAGTTTTTGACATTACAGATTAATGCCAAACTACTGCGCCTCTGTCCAAACGTTTACGGGTCGGTCGAGACGTAAACCCGAGCGTAAATAATTTTTGCATACGCTTTGCTTACAAGCAGAGGATAATTTAAGTTATTACTTGCTGGTATAGCAACAAAATCGAAAAAACAGAAAAAAATATTCAGAATTCAATTTATTTCTCTTCCATTTCTATTTTCTCGGACCAAAAACACGACGTAAACACGTTTGACATTTCGATTTAATATTTTTGCTGCCACACGAAGCGTAAACGTTTTGACATTACAAATTAATTTTACGCTAGTTTTCACGCCACATGTTGCCCCCCAGTGTCATTTGTTCATAGAAAAACACTTCGATTCTGTTTGTTTAGGCAGAGGTGGAATAAAAGATGCATCTGATAGTGTATAAATTAGTGCAAACAGTTTAGGTTGATAAGTTCGGGCCATCCTTTTTTCTTAATAGAGTGTTTGCTTTAATATTTTTCAAAAAAATTGTCACACTATGCTGTACGGATTGTGTATGTACTTTATATTGTGTGCTTGGTGGTGATAAAAACTGGTTGCTTTGTTTTCCGTTTTAGGAAGAGCCAAAACTACGGCAACCAACCATCAAAAATCTAATCCTTAGATTACATTTTATTTTGGTTTATTTGAATAATGTTTAAGAACAAAGAAGTCGAAAATTCAAGTGCACTGGGAAGTACTTCTCTGGTAACGTAGTTATCTTCCTGTTTATCGTTGTTTGATAAGATGTATAGAAGTAAATGGATGGATGAAGTGGATGTTGTATATTAAGACGTGTTTTGCTTTCAGTAGTAAAACAAATTACCTACGTAACGTGTGTTTTTCGTTGTTTTCGGTAGTTTTCGTGTGCAGTGTCGTGTTCTTCTTTGTGCGTGCGAGTGTTGCTGCTTTGTCTGAACTTATTTTTATAATTCTGACATTTACATAGGTGCAAGCGGCATGATTTCTATTGGCGAAAGTGGCGATATTTTGTTGATCTTAGCAAATTTATCGTATTCCAAACCTAAAACTAGACTTGGAAATTCTGCAGTCCAACGGTGACATAATCCAATAGGGTATATGGGAACAGTGGTCTCAAACACGCGGCCCGCAAAGCTGTTTTGTGCGGCCCGCGGCCACGTCCGCGGAGTATATAATTACGTTATACCAATCAGGATAGTCAGCAATAAATCACAAGAAAATGTCGGTTCAGCTACCGGCACAGAAGCGACCGATACGATTTATTTCAAATCAAAGTGCGTAAAATTTAAAGAAAAAACATTTTCTTTATATAGTGCGGCCCGCTGACTAACTGTTGCTTTCCACTGCGGCTCACATGCTAATAGGAGTTTGAGTCCACTGGGCTAGAAGATCTGTACTTGGGTGTGTATCAGTAGCTTTCGAGACACTGAAAATCCGACATACAAATCTGGACAATGCTGCGACCTGATTGGATGAATCCTTACATGAGTACGGTTGTGGGCTGTGATTGGCTGAATCCCAATGCTATAATAGATTATTTGATGTTATTCTGCGGTGCCAGACGAAGCGCAACGTAACGTTTTTGGCATTTCAGATTAATGCCAAACTGCTGCGCTTCTGTCAAAACGTTTATGTGTCGACCGACCGCAAATCCGACGGTAAACATTGTTAGTTAACGCTTTGTTTACAAACAAAGGATAATATTAGTTCTTATTTGCCGGTACAGCAACAAAATCGAAAAAAAAACACAAAAATATTCAGAAATTAATTTATTTCTCTTCTATTTCTGTTTTCTCGGACCAAAAAAACCAATGTAAACACGTTTGACATTTCATTTTTATATTTTTGCTGCCACACGTAGCGCAAATGAAATTACGTTTTAGCGGTCCAATTTGCGCTTCGTCTGGCCCCGCAGATACAGTACCATAATACTTCAACAACGCGTTGGCATGGATCCAGTTCCCGAATTGGCATTTGACAAATGTTAGATTGCGTTTCGACTGCTAGGTGGCGCCAGTGAGTATTGTCGTTAGCGTGTGAGAACAATTGCTTGTAGTTTGCCTCTTGGGCCAAAACGTCCGCACAACCCGCAAAGGACAATAGACAAGGTCCAAAACAAAGCAAAAATGGCAGTCAAAGTCCAAACCAACCAAATCAACCAACACCAACAAAAAACTAATTAGAGCGCATTTCTCCTAAGGTGTTGGCACCGTTGTGCATGGTCATAAAGTGTCGGATTGAAGCGATCGGGTTACTCGTGTCCTCACTTCGCAGCATAGCACCAGTGTTCAGGTTCGATTTGCCTTCCATAACGTTCATTTTGGTGTCGAGCTCAACCTTTGTCAGCTGCTGCAAGACATATCAAATCGGTGGTGGATGTTGTCACACGCACCACCGCTTAGGTTTGCTGAAAACACAAGCATCGTGTGTTGATTGTTCACGTCATCCCATCATCCGCTAATACAGCTGGTACCCAATGCGATTTCATAGGAAAGAATCCTGATCCAAATGTGCATCGTTCCCTAAAATTATGAATATGGATACGAACAAGCATAACACACCACAACTGCACCTGCAGTCGGCCGTATTTAACGATGCTAGTGAGGTTTTTCTTGCTGCAAATTCTTCCGGCAAATGAACTCGCAGAAAGCAGGGAAAATTAGTAACATTTAACAAATTTAAATTATTAGCGGCCAATGGATACGATGAGTTGGAATTTAATTTTTGTAAATAAAGTGAGCAACTCATCTGTCGAGAACGGGCAGGCCCAAGCACACTACCCTAAAGATGGATACTGCAATCGTGTGTGCGCACTTTTTTGTGTTCTTTTTCTGCGTCTACAGACGCATACCATCCCATACTAAGCGTACCAGATGTACCCATGTGTGTTAATCTATTTTGCTTTCTATCGCACACCCGCGGCTCAGGCCTACGCCTGAAGTTTCATCCAATGGCACAAAATCCTTGGACGTCAATTTGGGTTTGACTTAAGGCCTCCACACACCGCCGAAGTTAATTTCGTTACTTTTCGGACCTTTCACACTGGTTGCGAACGGGGGCGAAAGGCAACAGAAATTTTTTCGACCTTAGAAAACAATTAGATATCTTGGGTAGTTAAAAACTAATCGAAGACTACTAAATTGAGGTTTTTTGTATGCAAAATAATTTTAACTTAATTATTGATTGTAATACAAACACAAATTCATTATGAAACTATTTTAATTCTCGACCCAAAACTCAATGTCTTGAACTTGCGTATATGAAGAGCGTGCACTTGCGGCGTGAAGGGCTTCGAAGAAATTCATAGGACACAACGTGAATTTGCCTTCTGTAGCGTTACTTCGCCTTCCACTAAAAAATTTCAGCTGTCAGTGTGCAGAGGCCTTTACTTTGATTATGAAGTGTTTCTGCCGGGCTACACGATGCGTGGCGTAACGATTTTGGCATTTCAGATTAATGCCAATTGCTTTGTTGCTTTTACTAGCTTGCTGCTAGTAAGCAGAGCTGCGATTAGCTTCTGTCAAGTAGGTTCAGCTCAATTGCTACACACCGCCACATTACTTGCCACCCCTGCCAGAGCTTATATTGCAATACTTCGGTGACACAGGGTGGTCAAAAACGCGTGCACATTTTGATTTGGTTATAAAATAAAAACGGCTGAATATTTTTCGATGATGCAAACTTTCATTTGAAAGGTTCATTCATCACATTTATTCGTGAACAATAATTTGCGATCAATGTCCACCACGACTGGCTACGCATTAGTCCATATAGTCGACCCTATTTTAAGCACTTTTTCGACTGTCTGTGGTCCTATGTCAGCAATAGAAACTTAAATTTGGTTCTTAAGGTCGTCAATAGTTGCTGGTTTGTTCACATAACATTTATCGTTCACCGCTCCCCAAAGATAGTAACCCGAAGGCGTCGAATCGCAGCTTCTTGGAGGTCATTTCGCATCACCATTTGTGTTGAATGTTCGATTTCCGAAGATGCGGTGCAAACAATCGATCGTGACTGTCGTTGTATGGCACGTAGCGCCATCTTGTTAGGCTAAATGTCGGCTACGTTCTGAGCTTTAATTTCGAAAAAAACAGCTATTATTTCTCGGTGGCGTTCGCCATTGACGGTTACGACGGCTCTTTCTTCATTCATTCATACGGCGACCGATGATGTCACCAGACCAAACCCCACACCGAACAGTCACTCGTTTTGCATGCACGACGGATTCTTTTGCACGACTTGTGAGTTTTACAAACCCCAAAAATGACAATTTTGCTTATTAACATAGACACCGAAGTTGGAATGAAAGCTTTAATGAAAGGTGCTTTGCAAATATCGTACTGTGTGAGATAAGACCTACCACTTTGGAAGTAAGTTTTTAATATTTCCCAGTATTTTTCAAACATAAAGCGACCCATTTCGTAAATGTGTCAAGTCTACATTTTTCAGAATCAAGTTTGACGTTTTAAACGTCAAATAATGGGTAGTTCAAAATGTGCACGCAATTTTGACCTCCTTGTATATAGTAGAGCATAGTATCTTATGCTGGTGCTTAAGAGGCAAATATCGTAGGCGCCATTACTGGCGCTATTAAAATAGGCGCTATTACTGCCAAACGCCTCTATAATTTAAAAAAAAGTGCTGGTGCTTACGGTTTTTTCATCCCCGTATAAGGTCAATTGGTGTGCTTTACTGACACTTTTCACCGTAACATCAATCGTCTTTACACGCTGTAACTATGAGCAGACAAGCTGCTTTATATAATTTCAGTGACGATAATTTCTTTCTAAGGTTCTCCAGACTTATTATCGCCACCGGGACATTAAGCACGGGGCTTCCTACCTTATGGTTTTGCCATTTATAGATATATCAGCCCGGAATATTTATTTTCGGTTCTGTGCATTGCATGTATTGCAAATTTAATCAAGGTAACCTCTTGCATCCACACAGTGGACTGCATTCGCCTTTTGCAATACGGGTGAAACTTTGCTTCTTGGCTTTGCTTTCACACTTTGCTTATGGGTCCCTTCTCCTGGCAAAAGTGCCAAACCGTTTTTGTATGCGCACTGTTAGCCGTCGTAGCACGCAACTCTGTTTGTACTCGTATTGTCCAGTCGATCGGCAGTCGTAGAATGCATCGATTTCCAGCCTATTGAACTCCTAAGACTTAGGGAGCAACACTTTGTCTTGCATGGGATTCTATGGGGTACTTCACATTGGTTGCCGAACTTTAGCTGCGTCGCCGACTTCACGAGCGTAGAGGTTGAGAAAAATCACAACTCTTCTACTGTTGACGCCGCGGAACGCAGGCCAAAGTCCGTATAGGTCTGTTCGGGCGAAATTTTTTGATGATTTGAACGCAGCAGAACGTAGGCCAAGGTTCAAGGAAAAGTCAAAGTCAAAGTCGAGTCAAAGTGTCAGGAAAAGATCAAACGCGTTATAACTTTATTTTACTTTCATAAATCAAAATCAATTAAGTACAATGTATTTTTGATAATAACATACTGGTTCGCGTAACACTAAAAACCTTACTACGTATCTTATGTTAGGTTTCTTAGTCGTTGGTCCAGTTGCGTGTTTAAAGTTGGCAAAACTCTGATTTGCGGTTGAATGTTTTGAGTTGCTAACATTTCTTTTCCTAAGCATCTTTATATGTGTGTTTGTTTAATTGTTTCTTGATTTGGGATTGTATATGTGAATAGGATTAGTCGTAATCAGAAGTACCAAAAACTGTTTACGCCATGGAGAGTCCCAGCAGCGGGGGTCGTCGTCGTAGTTATTCACGAGTCAATGCAGAGGACCAAGCACTGGATCAAATTGCTAAAGAGGTGAGTGAACATTAGTATCAGATTAGCATATATAAATAAGGTTCGAGCTGGTATGGCATGTTGAACCAATTTTCAATTCAATTTAGTAACCAGAATAACACCACTTTCCGCGTCGGAATTCTCTCGGATAGTTACCAACTATCTCATCAATACCCCAACTATCGAGTCGTGACTCCATACCCTACAGCCATAGGTAATATTTGATGTATCGTTCTCCACTTTGTCTTCTCTATTCTTTACGAGCTCGGTTACAGTTCCGTCCGTGGATGGTGCTTTGTTATACTTTAGTTGACGGTTGGCCCTTCAAGTCGTCGTTTTTCACTTTCATGACATAACCAACCCACCGGAACCTGGCGAGGCGTTTACGCTGCATGACAGTGAGTGTTACAACTCGGGGTGTTCAAACTTTTTCCGTAATAATATTCTTTAACTTCGATTTGGGCTAAGCCTGTGACGCAGCTAAACCTCAAAGTTAGATGACACTTTTCAATTTGACGCCAGTCCTAGCAGAATATTATTTTCGTTTATTCTTCGTGCAAACACAACAACTCTCTTTTAAGGTACGATCGCAACTCCTCGAGCTTGACACTCAAAATTCCTCGCGTCATCGCCTATCGCGCCACCGTGCTCAAGGTTGCTTCATCTTGCGCGAGTTAACGAATTTAGTGCTTCGCTGAAAAGCAAAGCCCCAAATCGTTTTCGAAGTACGACTCGTTTGGTGGTTTGACAAAGAGTGGCTCTTTATTCTAAATTTGGTCCTATTTATACCTGTTCCTGTGATCCAGCGGATCCATCCAAATTTCATCCCTGACGTGAAAAACTGGAACGCCTTCAAAATACGTTTCCGCAGCTGTCATCATTTGATGAAAAACGCTTTCCACGCACGATTTTTTTAAGGCCGGTCCACACGCTGCGATCTGCAATGCAATATCGCCTGAAGTGACATCTCCGGAGACGTCATAAATGTCACTGCCGCGGGTGGAAATCTGAAGACTCGACATGCAATTTGTGAACAAATTTCAAAACAGGGTCAGTTTGTCGGTTGACTTGTTGATGTTTTGTTTTGGCCTCTTATTTATATTTTGGACGCTTCGTCAACGTTCGCGAAAGTGTGTAACTGAATTTATAAAAATTTACGAAAGTCTGCCATGTCTTTGGCAACTAAAAAATAAAAAATATAGTGATCGGAATAAAAAGGCGGAGGCATACGATGCCATTTAAAAGCAATTTCCTCGACACTGTAACCTCTTCGCACGTTCTTTTTTCGCTTTTTAACCGAAAAGCACAATGGTAAGGCAAACCAACACAGTGTTGCTTCCATGGCTGATTCCAACATGTCCAACCGACAAACTGACCCTGTTTTGAAATTTGTTCACAAATTGCATGTCGAGTCTTCAGATTTCCACCCGCGGCAGTGACATTTATGACGTCTCCGGAGATGTCACTTCAGGCGATATTGCATTGCAGATCGCAGCGTGTGGACCGGCCTTTAGGTTTAAAAACAGATGGAAGTCGTCAGGGGCCAAATCTTGTGAATGCTTTGGATACTCCAACAATTCGAACAAACTCATGGATTTTGCAATTTTCAAAATGCTCTTGTAACACGGTGCGTCGTCCTAATGAAAAAATATATTTTCCTTCTGCAAACCGGGCCTTTTTAAACGAATTTTCTCCAGCTGGTCTAAAAAGTTACAACAATAAATAAAATTTATTGTTTTATCAGTACAAGAACTTCACTGACAAAATTCCATTCACATCCCAAAACCTGATGCCAAAACACCTTTTTGTATGATTTGTGGACACGAACTCGTTTACGAGCCAAAGAAGCAGTTTCTCACCATTTTTTAGCTTCTTGTTTTGATTCAGGATCATGCTGATAGACCCAAGTCTCATCCACAGTGATGATTCAATGCACAAAATCCCCTTTATCCTTTCAAAAAAGCTCAAAATGTTACCAAGAAAGTAGCATTCGAATGCTTTTTTTTACATTTTTAGCGAATGTTCCACCCATTGCGCATACAGCTGTTTGGAACCCAATACATCAGTCAAAATATTGGTTATACTGCCTAATGAGATGGCTGGGCCTTATACTAAAACTTTGTAAGTGATTCGGAGATTTTGCAATACGATATCCTGTATTTTTTAACGATTTCAGGCGTTGTATCTGTTTTTTGTTTTTTTTTTGTTTTTTTAAGTAAGATTTGAAAAATCTTCTAAAGACGTAGTGTGGGATTCGCTCCCGCGCCTATACAGCTACGCCTTGATCTTCCCGGCACCACTGTTAAGCGACTACTTCAGGGGAGGGCTGTCCGGCAGAGCTACTACGGCCTACGTTCTAGCCAACGCTTGATCTTCTCTCCACTTTTTTTGCAGTTTCGTTGTTATTATGGCCACTGCGTTGCTAACCGCGTTCCAGATCTCTTCGGGTTTGCACATCTCCTTCACGATATTGTCCGCCAATAGCGCTCCAAACATTTTCCTCTCCTCGGTGAATTTAGGACACTCCAATACCGCGTGCTTAGCCGTTTGGTCGGCTTCCTCCGAGCATTTGGGGCACGCTGGTGAAGGCGCGTACCCGAACCGGTGCAGGTACTGTCTGAAGCAACCGTGCCCAGAAACTGCGTAAGTGCGAAGTTCACTTCGCCATGCCGCCTCTTGATCCAGGTCGATATCTCGGGAATGAGTTTAAATGTCCATCGTCCGGTACTCGCCGCCTCCCACTTCTCTTGCCACCTAGCTAAGGACTCCTCTCTCACCTTCTTTCGGACTCCCTGGGTGCCTCTCCGTGCGGGGGGATGCGTGCTATTGAGCTGCGCCCTGTTGCGCTTCGTTCTGAGTGCGGCGATTCAGGCTGGCCCTCCATACCTCACGATGGACGTGGCTACACAGGATAGGATACGCCGCCTACTACTCCTGATTTCGCTGTTGTTGGGCATGAGCCTCCCGATGGCGTTTATTGCTTTCGCCGCCTTCCCACATGCGTAGTCTACGTGGCTGTTAAAATTGAGCCGATCGTCGATCATTACACCTAGGTACTTCAGCTCACGCTTAGAGGCGTTGTCCTTTCTCCCTATGGTGATGCTTGCTCGCTGCACTGCTTTGTGGTTGCTCACCAGTAGAAGCTCGGTTTTTTGGTGAGCGATTTCTAGCTTGGCCGCCCGCATCCATTGTTCTACGTGCACGATCGCATCGGTCGCGAGCATTTTCACCTCCTTCACTGTCTCTCCTTTCACCGTGAGTACGATGTCGTCCACAAAGCCCTCGATCTTATCATCTTAAAGGCTACTATGACCACGTTAAAACTCAGAAACCCAGAAACTCTGAAATTAAAGGTGAAAAGTTCTTACACACTTTCAACATTTATTCATAAATCTCCTTTGCTTTAAAACCTTCAAAAAATAAAAATTAAATCACTGCTAGATACTTGGTTTTTATCATTGTTAAAAATACTGTGACATGTCGATATAAAGGGCTTGTGAAAAACAAATTAAGTCACAGATTGAACTGAAACTTCATACACTTTCATTTGAGGAGTGCACCAAATTACAAAAAAAAATTAGACTCGTAGCAGCGCCCTTTCTTGTCGAAGCCACGAACTTAATGAACACCCTAGTAGTTGCGAACAGCAGCCGACGACCACGAGGCTGACCACGAGAGCGGCTGTGACGACGAATTCGGTCATGATGCGCAATGACCGACGCATCCACAGCAACTAGCCATCTCGCTCCCCCATGCGGACCCGACAACAGTTTGTGTGGCGCCCCGATCGATCACGAGAATCAGCTGGAGGATCGGCGGTGAACGGGCAATGACCGAAGACGACGCCGAAACTTTTACGAGTTCAATATTAAACGCGAAAGAAACCAGACGGGTTTTTAATTTTAAGTGTTTGGAGAACAACTGTTTGGCGAACGACTGTTGGTGAACAATTCGCATTTTTTGTTTCGCACTTTGTTAATAAAAATAAGTTTAGAGAACCGGCGGTTTTTTCCATTAATTAGTTGCGGCATACGCACCACTAGTAGACTGTCCCTATTTCACTGGCCGATTCCTGACTGACCAACAATGAGGTCGGCTCGGCATCGGCCAACAGTGAGGTCGTCGGCCAATCGGTCAACAGTGAGGTCGTCGTACAACGCGTACAGCGCGACGCTGCTCACATACGGGATCAAAAATCAATCAGTGGCTGTCGCGTCCCTGCTCACACATCGGTTTCGGTTTCTGCGCGAATTTTTTGCCAAAACAATGCGATGCGCGAAGTTTTAACCAAATGATACCACAGCCATTCCCCAGATCTAGCTCGCTGTGTCTTTTTCATGTTGCCAAAACTCAAATTATCGCTCCATGATCAATTACTTTTAGAGTAAAGAAAAATCGAAATAGAATCGAAAACCTAAGAATTCATGCGTAGAAAACGTTTGTTTTTATTAAATGGTGAGGTCATAACAGCTGTGGAAACGTATTTCACAGCTCTTCCAGATTATCACTTCAGAAAATCGTATGGAATTTGGAAGCAATTCGTAAATTGGAGTTATGGGTTTCTTCGACTTGTGGTCGGTTTATTATACATTAACAACTGTAAGCACTAACTATGACAGAGGAAAGAGGGCCACGCCAAAGGTGCGGTGGCCCTTTATAGCCTAAAACAGCTAGCCTAGCCGTTCTGGGCGTCGTCACCCTATTGGTGCGCAACCGTGGCGTGACGCGCCAAGCAAAGTGTTGGGCTAGCTGTTTCACTGCGCTCGCGTCTTTTCTAGCATTATGGCTAACCCGAGTGGCATTATGCTGTTCTTTCTGTTTTTCTGCTGTTTTTCCTAACGATTCCCCTCTTACTTAGAAAGTCGTCCTCGGCTTTCACACTACTCGACATCCTGCGGGGTGAATCTCGGTAGCTTGATTAGATCACCTTGCTCCTGATGACGGTTGCTACCTCGTCTCGGTTTGATGGCATATCCTGCCTCTGAAATTGCTATTTCGATGGGCTTCTCGATGTCGACGACTTCTTTTCTGCCTCCTCCGGATATCCAGATACACGTTGGTAGGATCGTCCTCAGTACCAACGCTACTAGAATCAGTATTAGCATCGATGATGTTCCGAATGAGAGCCAACCAAAGAGGTGTAATTTACAATGTATGTTATCGGTAGTCAAATTTAGGTGTTGGCTGTGATTTCGGTGTTCCAGGTTTAAATCCTGTAAGTACTGTGAGGGTATTTTGTTTAGGATTTCTGAGGGAGTTACCGTAAGACCCGTTGTTGGAAGATACAATCTTGGTGACACGTCGGCGTTGCCGTTAGCGTACTCCACATTGTTCAACCGAATGGAGCATCCTGAGAACTGGATTAAATATGATCCTCGCAGTTCCCGAGCCGGTTCCGTGCAGTTTGAGGTCAACGTGACGTTTTCAGCGCTAACCATCACGTTGGCGTCATCTATTTTCCTTATGATGTTCCTTCCGTACACCTTCTCCATCGGGCATCGGGCTGACTTGCCGTTGGTTAGGTCTTGGAGGCATTCGCCCAATGGCTCCAACTGCGAATAGTGGCATATATATTTGCTCCTGTGCTTTATACATGGAGTTCTGGACAGGAAGGATCCTGGTCCCTTCAGGTAGTAAGTCGATGTCAAGTGAATTCGATGGCTGTTGGAGATTACTGGCTCGATGTAGCTGAATGTGTACTCTGCATTCTTGATTCGTGGAACTTTGAGGGTGTAGATGATTTCGTCTTTGCCGAATAATACGTAGGCCGTGGAGATATTCAATATGTCGTCGATCAGGTTCGTTGCTAAGCCACTGTTCTTTAGGAACTCTTGCGCCAGGGTTATTTCGTCCGGTGAAATGATGCGGCTGCTGGGGATGTTGCGTCGAGCCAGTGTGATCGCCTCTTCTATAATCTCTACCTGGTGAGTGAGCTCGTCTAAATGAAAGATTAAGTTTATGGATTCAAAACCTTCTATTGTTTTGTTGTCCAGAAGTCCAGAATGGAATTCATAGCCCGTTTTTCAACCTAGTCTCTAGATCGCTATTGATTCTAATTTGTTTGTCGTTTTGATTTATAAGAGAATTCATGCTGCTGTTAATGATTTTTAAATCATCCGCGTCAGGGCTTCCCGACACATATTTCCAAATACAACCTAAATTTTCCCATCTTTTCTGTCTCGGTGGTTTGAACTTACTAAATGTTGAATGTAGTTTAGCTGCTTTGAATTTTACAATCGGGCTTAATATCTTTTCGTCCGAAATTTTGTTTGCGACCGATGTTTCTGTATTTGAAATGGTTTCGGGGGACTATCGGGTTCTTGTCTACATTGTGTATTAGAAGGTCCGTCCGGGTCGTCGTAATTAGTAGGCATAGTCTGAAAAGATAATTTAAACTCTTTCAACGTTCTTTTTATGTGTTTTTATCTTCTGTGTGTCTGTAATTGTCTTGTCGGTTTGTTCGGCGATGTCTACGAGGGTCACTATTTATATTTCGGGAATAGGAACAAAAACAAATAGTGAAGCTGCGAATATATTTTTATTGTTTTTCAAAGTACTCGCCACGATGATCGATACACTTTTGCATGCGCTTAAACCAATTTTCAAAGCATTTATTCCATTCCGAATGAGGTATCTCCAAAACATGATTTTTGAACGCTTCAAGAGCTTCTTCGGACGATGAAAATCGTTGACCACGCAGTTTATTCTTCACGGATGGGAACAAAAAGAAATCATTGGGTGCCAAATCAGGGCTGTACGGCGGATGACCCATCAATTCGATGTTTTGAGTGCTCAAATAGTCTCTTGTTTGAGCCGATGTGTGAGAGCTGGCATTGTCATGATGAAGAACAATCCGACGTCTCTTGTTTGTTTTCCTTATTTCACCGAAGATTTCTGGCAAACAGATGGTTGTGTACCACTCAGAATTTACTGTTCTACGATCCTCTAGAGACACTGTTGCAATATGACCAGTTTTTCCGAAGAAACAGGCCACCATTTTCTTTGAAGTGCTTCGTGTGCGAACAACTTTTGTTGGATTTGGTTCATCTTGGAACACCCATACAGTCGACTGCTGCTTACTTTCGGGCTCATACGAATATATCCATGATTCGTCACCTGTCACGATTTTATAAACGTCTTTTGAAGCACCGCGATTGTATTTCTGAAGCATTTCTTTGCACCAATCGACACGAGCCTTTTTTGAGCGATTGTCAAATTATGTGGGATCCAACGTGAACATAATTTTCGCACAGCTAAGTGTTCATGTAAAATCGCATATATGCTGGTGGAACTAATGCTTAGGGATGCCTCAATCTCACAATAGGTTACATGACGATCTTGCTTAATCATTTCGTGCACAGCATCGATGTTTTCTGGCACTACAGTCGATTTTGGACGACCTTCACGAAACTCGTCGGACAGCGAACTACGACCACGATTGAATTCACTATACCAGCGATACACAGTGGTTTTTGATGGAGCATCATCGCCAAAAGTCAAATTAAGTTGATTGACGCACTCTTGTTGTAATAATCCACGTCGAAAGTCGTAAAAAATCATCGCTCGAAAATGTTCACGATTCAGTTCCATTTTTTTGCCGAGACGAAACTTTCAACTAAATATAAAATAAACAAATAGCGTCCGTATGACAAAATGTTCTGAGTACGTATGTCGTCAAAAATGTCAAACTTTACGATGGAACCATCAGTTGGACTCACATGACATCAGTGTTGCCAATTCCCGAAATATAAATAGTGACCTTCGTATTTGTCTGTATCTATTGCCATACGGGCTTGGCTTTGCTTTTCCTTTGACTAGGATTGGGTTTGTAAGATTAGAGTACTTTTCGAATTCCCAGATAGTTTGCTGTTGTGATTGTCGGCGGTTCGTTTTATGTTGTCCCTTGCTGTTTGTATATTTTTAAGCTTTGAGAGATTAATCTCAGCTGCGTCCAAGCTACTGCAATTGCCAAAAATAATTTCTCGAGGTTTCATGTTCGTCGTGCTATGCGTCGAGTCGTTATAGAGGGCGGTAGTTAGTGCCAATCCTTCATATAGGGAAAGGTCTTCGAATTTTTGTCTATTTGCTAGATACATCTCCAGCAATGTATTGTGGAAGCCTTCCACGATACCGTTACTATTGATGTTGCTAGCAAAGTGTAAGGAGATACCTTTACTATCTAGAAAATCCCTAAATCGGGGATTTCTAAATCCTTTCGCCTGATCGCAAGTAATCATTTTCGGCAAGCCAAAGATTTTGAAATACTCGACTAAGGTACTGGTCAGTTCGTCCGTCGTTTCGTTTTCAACCGGATAGATTTGAGCAAATTTTGAAAACGAGTCTACGAGGGTGAGAAATTTTTCCGTTTCCTTGACATAAATGTCGATAAAGACACTTTCAAATGGTTTCTCGTAGACCCTTCTTGAATTTTCTATTCGGTTTCCTCTCGTATTTGGAAAACATACAATCTTCACAATTTTTTGTGAAGATTCTAACCTTCCCAAGCATTCCAGGAAAGTACACGGATTTTCTGACTTCATCGTATGTGAGTTTATAACTTCGGTGGTTGAAGTTATGAGCCTTTCTTATGTACTCCTCTTGGTCAGTAGCTGAAATGATATCTGGTAGAAAAAGATTAGAATAGTGTATTTTCATTTTTTTGTTGTAATTAGTGCGAATAATTTCGTCGCATTCACGTACGATCTCGACTAGCGCGAAGATACAGTTGCTGGACGTTGGATCTAGATATTTCTTTAGGATGTCTTTAAGATCCTCTTTACTATAGTTACTATACTATAGTTTTATGAAAAACGTGCCTGATCTGGCCAGGGAAGAACTTGCTCATGATATGTGGGCTTTTCTTAGGGTCCGACGTTACTTTCATTATCAGTTGATTGCCATATTTATTGACTGTTTCGGGCTCGTACAGTTTATCGTTTGGGAAGCATTCATTTGTCAATGCTTGGAGGTTTAATTCGGCGGAGGGGATTCTGGAGAGCCCATCCGCAACCACATTTTGTTTCCTTTTTTTATATACCAGCTGAAAGTCGAACTGCTCTAGGTACAGCCGCTGGCGGGTACTCTTCCTGTAGCATCTGTAAGTTTGATCTCTTTAGTTAAGGGTTCGTGGTCGGTATAAATTGTAAATTTTCGACCATATAGGTAGGGTCGAAATTTTTTTGCTGCAAAGTAGATAATTCTAATCCGGTCGTTTAAGTCTAATCCGGCTAATAATTCTTTTGAGGTAGCAGAGTACTTTTCTTCTGCTGTTGTTAAGGTTCTTGAAAGGTACGCAATTGGCTTTTCTTTGCCTTGTACTAATTGTGTTAATACCGCTCCGATGGCATAGTTTGAGGCGTCGGTAGTCAGAATGAAGGGTTCCTCAAAGTTTGGGTAGTGTAGTAGCGAATCGTAACACATGATGTTCTTCAATGTACTAAAGGACTCTTCGAATTCCGAACTAATTTCAAAAGTTTTTGGCTTCCCTCTGAGCATGATGGTCAGGGGTTTTGCTATCTTCGCAAACCCAGGGATGAACCGTCTATAGTACGAAATTGTCCCGAGGAAAGATTTAAGCTCCTTCGGGGTTTTGGGTAGGGGCCAATTTCGTACTGCTTCGATCTTTTTCGGGTTAGACTTTTGACCCCTTCGGCGGTTACTATGTGCCCTAGGAATTCAACCTCTTTTCGGAGGAACTCCGATTTATCGCACTGTACCTTCAAATTTGCATCACGCAGAGTCTGTAGGGTCAGTGGGATGTCTTTTAGGTGTTCATCGAGTGAAGTTGAGAATATGATGATGTCGTCCATGTAGACGAAACATCTTACTCCCAGATGGTTCCTTAAGACTGAATCTATCAGCCTTTGGAAAGTTGCTGGGGCGTTCTTTAATCCAAAAGGCATTCGAACGAATTCAAATTTTCCATGGTCTATGTTGAATGCTGTTTTCGGAATGTCTTTGGGGTCTATCTCGATTTGGTGAAAACCGCTTGCAAGATACGGTGAAATATTGGGCCTTTCCGAGGCGATCGAGTATTCCGCTTATTTCCGGGATAGGGTATCGGTCTGCAGGGGTTTTTTCGTTCAGCTTCCTGTAATCCACCACTATTCGATATTTATTTTTGCCAGAGTAATCGATCTTTTTTGGTACCACCCATATGAGGGAGGTCCAGGGAGATGATGATTCCCTAATAATTCCCGACTATAGCATTTTTTGTATCTGTTCGGATACCACTTCCCTCAGATGGTATGGGTATTTGTAGGTTTTTTGATGAACTGGCTTATCATCGTTGGTTTCGATTCGGTGTTTAATTTCGTGTGTGAATGTTAGCTGTTGTCCCTCTTTAAAAAAAACGTCCTTGAATGGTTTTAATGTTTTGGCCAGGGCATGTATCTCTTCCTTGTTTAAATGTTCTGCAGGGAAGTGAAGCTTGTCTTGCATTTGGGTTTCATTCTGATTTAGGATGAAGCGCTCATTTGCGAGAGGTGATATTTCGCTTATTCGAGCTCGTTTTCGGTTTGATAAATGTACGATAGCTCTATTATCTTTTGTCAGGTACAGGCCCGGTTCTAGTGTAATCTGCTTCGTAAGGTTTAGTTCGTCCTGAACGAGAAACGTACCGTCGGCTGTGGTGCCGATTTCGAACATATTGTATGCTTGCTCATGAAAGTTTACTGAGCATGGATAATATTTTTAGAGAGGATAATTGGTATCCCCTATAACCAGCTGGTTGTTTCCTGAATCTATTTTGGCTTGCATTGAGGCCAGGTTTTCATAGCCAACTAAGCCGTCGAAGAAATTGTGAAATTTAAAGAGTAAGTAAGGAAGTTTTTCGTCACATGATTTTGAAAAGAAATTTGCGTGCGCCACTTTGTCGATCGTGAACTTTCCATTTTTGTTCGCCACTACTGAAGGGTGTTTGGTCTTGGTTGGCTTATTGACATGTTCTGGATTTATGTAAGATTTGTTGGCTCCAGTGTCGACGAGAAGGTTAATATAACCTTTCGTCGTGAGGAACCGAAAGTACGGGATGAAGTTTAAGTGTTTCTTTTTCTCGTCCGTACCTCTTGAAAATTTAAGTTATCGCACTCGCTAGAACTATCTTCTTCTTCTGCTTGCACTTCCACTTCTTCTTCTTCTTCATCGTCCTCCGTCCCTACTTCTAACTCATTGTGGTTCACTTCTGCTCGAGGCTTTTTCGAAAATTTCTTCTTTTGCACATATGGTTGTTTCTGCTTATCGTGGTTTTTGTCCCGTTTGCGCAGATTACTGCACGGGCTTCGCCTTTTACTTTGCTCTTTATGGTGCGAAAGTAGTTTGCGTTAAATGTGTCGGGGGCTTGATTCTCCCCCTTCACTTTGAATTCTTCGTACAGCTCCTCCACATCCTGGAGCCATGCGTTCAATTCCTTCTTACTGCCGGAATAGTCCGACAGTTGTTTAATCGGGTCGGGAACGTGGTATGTACTCATCGTTCCCTGTATGATATTTTTAAGCTGAGCAATTTGCATTCTCAGCTGCTCTAGCTCGTCATAGTTTGTGGCTGCGCCGGCGTCACTATTGCCGACAATACCAGCGCCACTACGAGTATCGGGCATTGTTACTCGGGCGATTGTTAGTTGTTAATGTATTTTATGGGGATGCACTTTACTCACGTTAGATAATGTAGCATCAGGTGAATCGCGAGCGGGTTGATATGTTCTCCAGGATGTCGCCGCGTCGTCCAACTGTGTGTAACTATGCTGTCGCGTGATCTCCGGTGATATGCTGTAAACCACTTTGTTTTACACTCGCGAGTATCCCACTTCTGACACCAGTTATGGGTTTCTTAGACTTGTGGTCGGTCTATTATACGTACATTAACAACTGTAAGCACTAACTATGACAGAGGAAAGAGGGCCAAGCCTAAGGTGCGGTGGCCCTTTATAGCCAAAAACAGCTAGCCTAGCCGTTCTGGGCGTCGTCACCCTATTGGTGCGCAACCGTGGCATGACGCGCCAAGCAAAGTGTTGGGCTAGCTGTTTCCCTGCGCTCGCGTCTCTTCTAGCATTATGGCTAACCCAAGTGGCATTATGCTGTTCTTTCTGTTTTTCTGCTGTTTTTCCTAACGTGGAATATCGTTGGAACAAGTGTGCTTACACTGCTGGCCAATAAAATATTTAGAAGAATTTACACTACGTTATTTGATAATTATTCAAAACCTATTGCATTTACAGATATTACAACGATAGAACTTGATAGTAGTACTAAAAATTAGACAAATATAGTCTAAAAGAAGAGAAAAATTATAGGAATTCGTTTATTACAATTAAAAGCAGTTAAAAATACCTGGTCATTAAAATAGGTAAATCTGCGTATAGGGCAAATTTTAATGAATTTACACGGCTTACATTTTTCCTATTATCAAAAGTCAATATTATATTTCAAAATTAGTCAGTATCACGTGTATCCGCCGTTGTTTTGAAGCACTTCATGCATTTTTCTTGGCAGTGAATCGACCAAATCCTGACAAGTTTTTGCTGGAATGAAATACCATTCCTGCTACACTTTTTGCCACAATTCATCTTTGTTTTCAAAAAATTGTTCAGCTATTTTTTGCTTTAAGGTATTCCACAAGTTTTCAATATGGTGTAAGTCAGGAGACTGACTTGGCCAAGGCAAAACTGACATGTTATTGCCATCAAACCACGATTTCATATGCTTCGACGTATGCTTGGGATCGTTTTCTTGTTGAAATACCCATCTCAGTGGCATGTTTTCTTCTGCCTAAAACAGCATAAAGTTGCCAATGATTGATATACACTCTAGAGCATTCATGGTGCTGTGTACTCTGAAATGGGGACCTATAACAGACCATGAAAAATATCCCCAAATCTTGATATTTCCACATACATGTCTTAAATTTTTTTTTCTAAACCTGAGATACAATTATTTGCCAGCAGGTCGTCGAACATTCCACTGAGACTCTGTTCGAAACAAATATATTTTGGTTTCGTCGTTCCATAAAATATTAGACCAATTTTTCGTAACCTTCAATACCTTCCCAAGAACGATATTAAGCAGCAAACTGTTACCTCATATGTAATTTTTTTAAATCAATAGTGGCACTTTTCTTGCAATTAGCCCTGGAAAATTAGCTTCTTGCAACGGCCTATGCAAAGGTTTTGCGATAATAATGTGATTTATTATTGAGCAAATCGTTTTGGATGAGCCAAACGGATTCGCTTTGGCCAAAAGTGATATGCGATGATCTGTCATTGGCTTGGTTTTTCTTGGTTTACCTCGCGTTTCTTTGTTTTTTCCCCAACAAAGCATTTCTCACAAAATTTACTGATCTTTCTAGTGCTATGGTGATGCTTTCGTACGTCGCGCCTTCGTTGCGCATATTCTTCAGAATCTTTCTTTGCTCAGGGTTTCAATTACTGGTTCTGCCCATTCTGAATGTTCTACCTGGAAACAACGATGTTTTTTAGATTCACAATTGAAAATTGATTGAAGTAAGATCAAATAAACCAATTTCTTTCAAGAAGTCGGGTGAAATTGCAGCGTATACTACGAATTACCTATTTTATTGACCAGGCCAAATCAGACTGCTGTCAAAATAAGTGGTAACACCAGTCACTTTTGACATAAATATCACCAACATAAAGCATGGCCCACTTAGAATCGGGAACAATTGCATGATTTCTAGCCGCGCTCAGCGTGGTCGGATTTCAAAAGTGTTGATAGTCATATCTTCAGTAAACATTCAACTTTCAGTGCTGAAAGTTTCATCTTAGTACGTGCAGTTTATGGAAAGTTATGCTTAGTTGAACTCGAAAGAAGAAAAAACAATTCTGCACAATCACGTCGAAAACACCACGTGGTCTACTTTAAAAATCTCAAAAACACAAAAATTTGCAAAATCAACTATATATGCTGTGTTTTACCTTTTCTGGGAACCCAATACCGTAGATTGAAAGATTCAGAGTAGACGTCGTAGTGGAACATACAATCGGCAGCTGAACTGGAAGGTTTTAAGATCAATCGAGGCAAATCCTGGACTTTCGGTTCGGGATATTGCAAAAAAATATGGTACCAGCAAAAGTACTGCCTGGGAAATCTGTCTACGAAGAGGCTACTGTTTTTTGCTTGCATGTAAGCATACAAAAAAGACACTTACACAAAATCTAATCATTAACACACGCACTAGAAAGTTGTACAAGAAGGTTATGACGAGGTACAAAGGATGCTTGCGTATGGACGACGAAACATACGCTTGCGTATGGACGACGAAACATACGTGAAATTTGATTTTGGACGGCTTCCTGGACCAAAATTTTATCTCGCCACGGCACGGAGAGATGTCCCCTCCAAGATCAAATTTGCATTCGCCAATAAATTTGCGCAAAAATTAATGATATTACAAGGAATTTGCACCTGTGGACAGAAATCAAGGTTTTCATCACAAACACGACGATGAACTCAACTCTATACAAGGAAGAGTGCCTCAAAAAGCGAGTTCTATCATTTATTAAGTCACACAAAGGTCCGGTAAAGTTTTGGCCTGATTTGGAAAGCTGCCACTACAGCAGGGATGTAGTTCTGTGATAATTTTACAATAAGGTGGATTTCATCACAAAGGATATCAACCCACCAAGTTGCCCTAAACTCCACCCAATCGAAAATTATTGAGCAACAATCAATAGGAAGTTGAAAAATACTGGAAAGGTGATGTGGGATGCTGTAGAGATGGCGAGAAATTGGATCAAATTAGCCGTTGAGGTGGACCAGAAGATTGTGCAGAAAATTATAGCGTGCATTCTAAAGAAAGTTTGTGATTTCATCCGATGACCGACATAATAAATTTCTGAAAGTTTTCTCTTAAAGTACGATAAAATACCTTCAATTTGACACCTTGATGTATTTCCTAAGTCAAACCAACCTAGAGATAGAGCTAATGCAATTGTTCCCGATTCTAACTGGGCCATGCTTTAGCAAAAAAATGACGTAAACTAGTGTATCTAAATACAGTATCAGGTTGGTGATCATTGATTTAGTAGTGACTTGAGTACAGTTCAAATTGTATCAGCTTAACACATTTTTTTTTATTGGCCATGTTAAGGAAGACTATCATCATCATCATATTTTTTTTTTTGCGCACCTGGAAAAATCTTCAAAAAGATACGTCCAGCCACCGCATGCCGGGTTTGACCTACTAAAAACCAGATCTACCTTGCTCTTATTTGTCCAAGCAGGAGGAATGAGTCGCGAGATAGTACAACTCCCACAAGGACGAGCGTACATCCGTTTGCGCTTAGGCCGGAAACAGCGCGCGCGGAAACCACTGGAACAGTGCAAACACCCTGTGCTGCTCAGGTCGCTACACTGCACAGTGGAGAATTTGTATGGAAAAGGCGGACATATTTATTTTTAGGAAGAATCTATGGACATTTTTTTGAACGTTTTTGTTTTCTTTGCATGTGTTTTGATTAAATTCAGCTTTCTATGTGCAATACACGCGTTCAAGTACATTAAATAAGCTTTTTTCGTTGTTTTAAGGGTTTTAAACGTTTTAAGTATGCAATCCGCATTACACGAAAAAATTTAATGCACTATCGTAAAAGCAAATATCGAATTTCTGCTACAAATCGAATGCCTTGTGAATTTAGAAAAGGATATAAAGTGATCAGGGAGCTTTACCCACTCCGTTTGTGGGAATTTTGAAGCAAGTAGTTATTACTTTCCGAAGTATCCAACCCATGAACTATTATTTAAACGTTTGATAGAAAACTTATTAATCTAAATCTTCATCCAACCTTAAATCGATAGTTAAGTTTGGGCAACTTTTATTTGTCTTTATTCGTCCACTGCTACTTGGCTACTGACTTTCGCGTCGCTCTCGACAGCGGCGCGACGCTCGAGCTTGGTGCTAAACGCACACAGTGGCACGTCCGGCGTTCCGAGCCACCAAGGGTTCATATCTTCTCGGGGGGGTATTGGAGTGTCGTCCTCGACACTCTTAGTTTTCAATTCGTATTTTTTCTTAAACG
>NW_026684272.1:21034-23673 GCF_943735745.2 Anopheles bellator | reverse complement strand
TTTTTACCGTCTCTTCTAATGGCATTGTTGCTCGAGACGCTTCACTTAAACTTCACTTCACGCGATTACGAAAACTCGGTCGGTATAATAGCAATGGGGGTGCGTGGAAAAATCGGGTTCACCAGTTATGGGGGAACGCTTTCGGATGCTTAGTATTAAAGTGACTTACTCGCTTGATGGTTGTGACTGGAGAGAGCGATTACATTTATTCTTCGTTCCGCGTAAGCATCTCGATGCCTGTCCGTGCTCTCGGTTTATGTGTGCGGTTTGAATGCTCCGCCACAACTTGTTAAGGGCTTAGCGATTTTTGCGAAGTCCGCAACAAATCTACGGTAATATCCAACCATACCAAGGAATTTATTATTATTTATTATTACAAAATGTTCGCCGTTCAGGCTTAACAAATGCTCAAAGGAGAGAAACAAAAAAAAAATGAATGATTTAATATCTTTGATGGATTTCGTTTCGTTGATTTTGTTTATAGGATCTATCTTGTTTTTATTAGGTTTGATGCCATCAGACGATACCATGTAACCTAGAAATTCGATTTCCCTGTGTAGAAATTCAGATTTATCAAGCTGTATTTTCTGCCCTGCTTCATTCAACGTTTTCAAAATAGTATTCTAATTATGACAGTGGTCTTGTATATTTGTGCCGAATACAATAACGTCATCCATATACACATAACAAATTTTTCCAATGTATTGTCGTAAGACATCATCGATCGCTCGTTGAAAGGTTGCCGGAGCGTTTTTCAAACCAAAAGACATGCGGGTAAATTCGTATTTTCCGTTGTTGATGGATAATGCGGTTTTCTCAATATCTTTTATTCCTCTTTAACTTTAACGCGGTTTTCCTCTTTAACTTTTATTTGATGAAAACCGGTTGCTAAATCTAACGTTGAAAAATAGGTCTGTCCCTTCAATTGATCAATTACAAAATTTATCTGGGGCATTGGATATCTGTCAGCAATTGTTTTGTCGTTGATTTTACGATAGTCCACTACCAACCTGAATTTTTTCTCGCTCGATTTATCTTCCTTTTTTGGTACAATCAAAACTGGGGATGTCCATGCAGACCGGGAAGGTCTTATTATGCCGTCTGCGAGCAATTTTTGAATTTGGTTGTTCACCTCTTGCGTATATGCTACAGGGTACGGATAAACCCGCTGGAAAACCGGAATATTATCGGTGGTATTAATAGTACATTCCACGATGGTGCTACAAGATAGCTTAGAATCTGGTTTATGAAAAACAGATTCGTTAGCTTTTAGCGTTTATAGTAGTGCTGCTTTGTCCGACGAAGGAAGGTGATCGGTTCTAAATAATGATTCGTTAAACGTTTCTTGTTCTATTTTTCTTCTTCTTCTTCTTCTTTGGCACTACAACTGCTGTGCGGTCTTGGCCTGCATCAGAGACAATGGTTAATGTCAATTATCCCTGGTGCTATCCGTAACAGTTCGTTTTTAGGGCGGGGGTTGTTGGTCGCGCGCCAACCTCCCTCTGTCAGGTCAGCGCCGGTATCGGGAATCGAAACCATGGCCGGTTGAGTGACAACCGATCCCGGGATTCGAACCCTGGTCAGCTGCGCTGACAGCGAAGAGCATTACCGACTACTCTATCAGCGGGGAACAATTCTAATGTTCTATTTTTGCTTCAGGAAAATTTCTGACTGTATTTGTTGTATCTTGTGTGCCAATGTATTAGGTGTATGCGTTGAAATTTATCGTTTACATATAGGGGGCGCTACTGTTGGATAGAAGGCACAAATGTCATCAAATAACTGTCAAATGTCAAGCTTAGGCATCTGTCAACAAATCTGCATCATCACATTTGTCAATTTTTCCATTGTGAGATTGTTATTAACACGAAACCATGTGCGAATTCCAGCCAACAAAGCGTCATTTGCGGGAAGTGTTGTTGTATCACTTCCATCTGAAGAAAACTGCAGCCGAAGCATGCCGGTTGCTTCAGGAGGCTTATGGCGATGCTGTTATATGCGAAGCCACTTGTCGTAATTGGTTTCGGCGCTTCAAAAGTGGTGATTTTTGCACTGAGGACAAGGAGCACCCGGGACCAGCGAAGACGTTCGCAGATGAAGAGTTGGAAGCATTGCTGGAAGATGACCAGGGCCAAACACAACAACAGCTTGCAGATGCATATGGAGTGGACCAAACAACAATTTCCAGACGTTTGAAAGCGTTGGGAATGGTCCAAAAGCTGGGAAACTGGCTGCCTTACGAGTTGAAGCCAAGGGATGTGGAACGCCGTTTGTGCATGAGTGAACAACTGCTCCAACGACACACCCGCAAAGGTTTTTTGCATCGAGTAGTTACTGGCGATGAAAAGTGGGTTCATTATGATAATCCCAAGCTTAAAAAATCGTATGGATACCCGGGTCATGCGACAACATCGACGGCCAAGCGGAACTTCCATGGATCCAAGCTTCTGCTCTGCATTCGGTGGGACCAGCGTGGCGTAATTTATTATGAGCTGCTGAAGCCAAATGAAACAATTACCGGAGACCGCTACCGACTAATGCGTTTGAACCGCGCACTACTACGACTACGACGACTACGACTAATGCGTTTGAACTCCAACTAATGCGTTTGAACCGAGCATTGAAGGAGAAACGGCCAG
>NW_026684272.1:0-20934 GCF_943735745.2 Anopheles bellator | reverse complement strand
CTCCTTCGGATTACCATCTTTTCAGGTCAATGGCACATGCATTAGCTTCACTTCGTATGAAGATTGTAAAAATTGGATTGATCAGTGGATCGCCTTAAAAGATAAGGCATTCTTCCGCGATGGAATCCGACAATTGCCAGAAAGATGGCAAAAAGTAGTGCCTAGCGACGGACACTACTTCGATTGACTAGTTTGTTAAGAGTTTTGAACAATAAACGATCAATTTGGTAAAAAAACGATAAATTTCTACGCATACTCCTAATAAGTTTCGAGAGGTAGTGAAAATACTTTTCCTTTCTGTTTAAGGGTCAGTCTTCTATGACCTAAATCAATCACGGCACCAAGTGCATTAAGGATTGTAGTTCCTATAATGCCATGAAAAAATGGATGAAATTTATGTAGCAGAAACTGGGCAGTATAGTCCAGTTTAGGATAAAAGAAATGTATGTCAATTGCAGAGGAAATATTAAAGGCCTCTTCACACCAAAATGAAATGAAAGTAGCGTAGCGAACGACGCGTTGTCTCGCATGGGATTCTATGGGACCCTTCACACCGGCGTCGACGAAAACTTCATACGACGACGACGAATCTGTATGAAAAGACAACGCTCCTTTTGTGTCGCTTAAAAACTTTGGCCAAGGTTCGTATACTTGGTTTTTGGGTGAGTGGGGCGAAGTCTTGTGTTTTGACAGATTATTTGTGTTTATATTTGGAAGATCAAGACACATTGAATTTTTGGTGCGAGAATTAAAATAGTTTCATGATGAATTTGTGTTTGTATTACAAGTAATAATTAAGTTAAAATTATTTTGCATGCTTATGATACAAAAAAAAAACGTCAAATGAGTAATCTTCGATTATTTTTTAACTACCCAAGATGTCTAATTGTTTTCGCCCGAACGAGAGGGCGAAAGACTTTTCCGTTGCCTGTCGCCGCCGTTCGTAACCGGTGTGAAAGGTCCGAAAAAGCGTCGCATCGAAACGCACGTAACGTTCCCTGTGTGTGGGGGCCTTAAAGCTGCTATTAGCGCTTGAAATTCCGTTGGCTTTAAAATTATATGGTTTGGCACATGTATAACCGTGTGCCAATTGCGGGTTTATTAAATTTATATTGGCACCGGTATCGATTAAAAACGGGAAATTGCCAGTAGTGGTCTTAAGATTGATGTACGTCATGCTCACCAATCTCGGTTCCACTCTAAAAAATTTGCACCTGCGTCATAAACGGATGCGTGGTGATGCATACTTTGTTTTTCTGAATATTCTTGGTTAGGATATTCGCACTTTATGTTATTTTCTACGGGGTGTGCTTGCTTTCTGATATGTGGCAACGGCGATCGTGAGTACTCAGGGTTCATGGTGGTCTCGTGGTTGTCGCATGGGGGAGGGGGCATGATCGGTTCTTCTACCGTCATATCCGAACCGAACATAGTTGTGTGGTCGGCTATGCTCTTCTGTTCCTCTGGGAAGCACTTTGAAAGGCGGCGGCCCTTGAGGCGTTGAAGCTATTGGCACAGGAATATTTCTTCTGTGCGAAGGACCAGGTTGATACAAGATTGTTTTTTTCGTAGCGGGGAGATCGCGAGGGCACGGTACGGTTTCATTCGAATGTTCGCTGTGGAAAGGAGCTGATCGCATGTGCATATTATGATAATCTAAGCATAATTGATATGCTTTGCTTAGATTTGTAGGGTTAGCGGTCTTTTCGTTAGTTGCCTGTCTAGCCCTCGGATGAAGCTATCCAAGGCTTTATCCCTAAAATAATTAATATGACTACTGGCGTGCCGATCGAATTGCAAAGAGGACGAATCCTAAGGACTCTCGACCTCTGCAATATTTCCCAAAAGGGGAAAATAATTACGATTAGGGCGGACTGTTAACCTCAAATGACTCGAATGATGTTACTCGTTGAGGTTGAACTTAACAATCGGCTTTGACGGTATCCCGTCGTTTTATTATATACTTAACTTACAGCTAACCTCGCTCGCTCTCGGTTACGTATATCTTACTAATTCTATCCTACTCTCACGTTTCTCATGCCTTGATTGTGCTCCTTTCCCTTCCTGCTTGAACTTTCTTTGACCTTCTTAAAAATGCCCTTCTTGTTAAACTTTTCCCGTTAAGTTGACCAAGTCGTGGTGTCGAGTACTGTTGCCTACGGTGCTGTTGCCTTGACCCAATTCTACGCTGTTACGCTGTTGTGCGGTATCATTCGCGGTTCTACCGGTGTTTTTGATCGCCACTCCTCCCTCTGCCGCCTTGGTGTGGTCGGTTCTGGCGATCGTCGTCGGCCGGTGGCATTAAATGTGCTGCGCCTGCAGTTGGCGTCGTATGGCTCGTTCAGGGGCACGCGACGCGTTGGGCTCCCAGTTGCTTACGTAATTCGACGTCGTCACTCGAGTTATTGTAACTTTGGTGTTTGCGCCATGTGATACATTCGTCAAAAGTGCTTATGCTTTCGTTGCTTAGTTCGTTGTTTGTAGCTTGGCCATTCGCTCGGCTGCCGGGTTCGTTGCCTCAGTTCTGTAGTACTGTTGGTTTTCTGTAGTACGTAGGTTTTCTCCGTGGCCTAGTGTAGCTAGTGCAAAGCGGGCTTTTGGCCGCTGCAGAATTCGCTGCTTGCTTGAATGCAGGCTATTATAAGCGATAATAGCTCATTTAAGCGGCTGTAGTAACTACTTAGGCTCTCCGAATGCGATTTCCTAATCGTGGTCAGTTCGTAATCTAATTTTTGCCGTTTCCAGCGGGATCCGCGACTTTTTTAAACCTTTGCTGAACGATGCGGCGCAGTGCGGTTAAAAAACATTCGCTCTTGTTCTCGTCTGGTTTAGCACTCGTCGTTTTCACTCTCCCTCGCGCCGATCGGTCACCGCCGATCGGTCACCGGCGATCGGTCAACGCTCCTACCTCTGGTGTCTAAGCGCCCTCTACCGGTGAGAGCGCTTATCATTTGCTCTTATCGTTTTTCTGGCACCGGTGAAGGGGTACCTCTGTTTACAAACAACACTAATGTTTTAAGATCTCGTTTGTCTTTGTAGTACAAGAGAAGGGTTCTGTTTATATCTTGCCAATCGCATCCGACGATATTTGCATTTAAAACGTCGGCTGCTTTTCCGATAATCTTTCGCCGTATGATGCGTTCTAAGAGGGAGAACTGTGGAGAATTTTGTGGCAACCCTTTGTACAGTTCAAAGATCTCGTATACCTCCGTGAACCAATTCAAAAGTTCCGTCGGTTTCCCATCGAAAACCGGCAACTGTTTAACAAAGTTGGGTATTTTCCCGATTTCCACAAACGTGCTGATCGCTTCATTAGAACGGTCTTCCGTTGTCATTTTTGCTCACTGTTTTCCTTTTAATTATTATCACTCGAAACAATTTTTAACACTCGTTGTGATATTCGGATTTTGTTAGTTTTTGTACGATTTTGATTGTTAGTTAATAGTTTTATTAAAGCTTCCTTACTTACAAAGGAAGATCGATGAGTCTTTTGTACTTACAGAACCAACACTGTTTCAAACAGTTTTTCCTGGATTTTTTTTCTTTTTCGGCCCGAGGCGTGAAGAATACTGGACGACGGCCCACAGTGAAGAGCGAAGCTAGATCTTCCCCTACGATTTCTGAAAAGCTTTCATGGCTCGTTGAAACAATTCACTATTCACTTTTCACTCCTCGCGTCCCTATTCGGGCACCAGTTATGTTTCGGGTTCGAAATTTACGAGTCGTTTCTTCGGCTGAACAATATAGACTGATTTATTGAATAAAATGAAACACGCATTGTCGATCGTCGATGCTGACTTAGCGACTTTGCGGGTATCGGCCCCGGACTGAAGTTGCTTGGCTAAGCGGGCTGCTGGCGTTTGTCGTAGCTGCCCGCTGCCCACGCCCGCTGTGGCGGTTGCCAGGCGGATACTGCTGAGGATGGTCGTTAGCGATCGTCGCTAACTCCCTTCCGCCAAAACATATACGTTTTGACAGAAGCGCAAACAGTTTGGCATTTATCTGAAAGCCAAAAACGTTAATTTGCCCATCGTGTAGCCAGGTATTTAGCCTGTTGTTTTGATTCAGGATCATGCTGATAGATCCAATTATCATCCATTTTGATTATTCGCTTTTATCCTATCGAAAACGCTTTAAATGTTGTTAAGAAAGATGCATTCGAATGCGGTTTTAGCGAATGCGGCACCCATTTTGCATACAGCTTTCACGAACCCAAAACGTCAGTCAAAATATTAGTTATACACTTATGTTATTCGCCCCTTGGGGTGATTAAAAAAAAAAACTTTATTTAATTTTAAAAGGAGTTAATCGTTCGCGAAACGCGATTGGTTTGAGCTGAGCTGAACTGAACTGATCGAGAGATGGGCAGGAACTAACTAACTAGTCCCTGTCTTGTCCTAACTGGCCCTAGCTGGACGACCTAACTTCTTGTGGTTCTAGCGCGATCGGGTGTCGTCTGCATCCGCTGCCCGATCGTAACCGTTGTTGATTTCGCGTGGCCACGCGCGCGTGGCGTGGCTACTGGCGCGAAATTGCTGCGTTGCGTCTAGACGGTTGTTGTTCTCGGATCATGGGGTTTGCTGCCATGGGGCGACACCGTCTGCGCTTTCTTCTCACGGTTGTTGTTCACGACGACACCTGATCCTGTTGTTCATTTCGCATGGCCGCTGCTGTCGCGAAATTACTGGTGGGTGCCGGTTGTGCCGATCGTGGGGTTTGCTGACGTGGAGCGACACTGTCCGTAACTTCCCCCTCCTTAGGTTGAGCCGTCTCGGGTCAAATCGGGTTGTACTCTGATGGTGATTTCCTTCTTGATTTGATTGATTTTTGTCACCGTGCACCATATGATTGAAAGGATAATGATGAAGATAATGATTCCACTGATGGTGTTGTGTATTACCAAGTGTCGATTGACGCCTTCAATCTGATTGATTTTCTCTCGGTTGTTAATGTGTAGTCTTGTTAGATTCTGAATGTCATTAAGATAGACTATTGTTTCTTTGATGTAGACTGCGTTGAGTGGAATAATGTCGGGTTTTGCTATGTTGTTTTTCCTCGAATTTCTGTTCGTTCACGAAGATTGTACAATTTCTAAAGTGCAGGAAAAACGATCCGGTGAGGTTTCGGTTTCCGTACCCGCAGGTATTATTGATAATTACGGATTTGATTACGGATTTTGATTTGATTGATAATTACGGATTACGTTTTTTATGAGAATTCCAAAGTTGGTTATTTGCATTATTTCCGTATTATCTGAGTGTTGTGTGAAAGCGCAATTGCTTGGCTTAGCTTTCATCAGTGTGTGTTCGCACTCATTGTCCGTGACATTCAGGATTTCGTTCGTTTTTACAACATAGTAGTCTTCTAATCGAATGAAATTATTCGTTAAGTAAGTTTCTCTGTCATTCACTAGAGCGTACTTTTTCTGTATATTGAGGATCTTATTGTGGTGTGGAATCGGCTCAATTTGAATCATGGTGATATTTTCCTTTCTGAATTTTGGAATTTTTATGAGCAATATTATTTTGTCATTGCTATGAACAGCTGTTGTTTCCAAAAATTCGTATGCTTCTATATTTGATGTGATTGTCAATCCTTCATCCTTTAGTATTTTGAGTACAAAGTCAATCTCTTGCGGCTGCAGTAGAGCTTTGGGAATGACTCCGAGTTTTGCCAGCTGTGTCGCTTCCAAGATAACGTCTAGTTGTTCCCGAATGTTATCCAGTGCAAATATGATGTCATGTATGTGCAACTTTCTCTTGATGCTCTTCTGGCTATCTAAACTCAAACCTGACATTCTGATGATATCATGGACTTCGGTTACCTGTTTATGTGCTATTTCCGTTAGATTATTTATTCTTTGTTCAAACACACTGTTGATTTTAATCTGAGCATTATTGTCTGTTATCAATGCGTTGTTTGCCTTTCTAATCTGTTCTATTTGATTATTTATGATGTCATAATCGTTTTGATCTAAATTTCCTGTTATATCTTTAATTATGCTTCCCAGAAGATTTATTGATCGCTTGGATTTTTTCTTGGTTTCGAAATTTTCAATCATGGAGATTGCCTGTTCATATTTATGTTTGAGCACAGTCTTCACCTGGACAAGATTGTTGTTTTCTTTCAACTGATCTATTCTTTCTGAGTAATTGTCCGTTGCGCTTATGAATGTTTCTAATGTATAGACAATTTTACCGTATTCTTTGAGGATAATTTTAAACTTATTTAGGTTAAACTCATGGAATATCACATGATAATCCTCGATTATTAATCCTTTGCCAAGTTTTAGTGCAAATAGATTAGTATTATTTAATTCATTAATATTAAATTGGGTTGCTGATGCAAAATACATAAAGTACGTGAAAACGGGAATTAGGAGGTTCATTGTTTTGGGTTCTGAAAGGGAAGATAAAATGAAACATCATTAGTTCTTTTAGGGGTTTATTTCCTCTTTCTTTTTAATTTGGTTTTGTGGATTTTTCTTCCGTTCTCGTCAATGATGTTAGTTTGCATATTGTCGACAACTGTGATTTCTCGGTATCTTTCTTGATGTTTTAAATTGTTTCTTTTTCGTTCAAAGGCCACATCATCAGGAAGAAACTGTTCTGGTTCTTCTCTAGATTGGTTAATTTTTGTAAGATCCTTTACTTTTTTGTTTTTGAGTTTTTCACAAAAATGTCTGTAAAATTCTTCCTTTTGCCTAATTCTTTCATGAAGGTCTTCGGGAACTGGGTCTTCGTTACGGTATCCAAAAAATAGTTCTTTTGGGGTTAGTTTGGTTTGAGAGTGTATTGAGTTATTGTAGATAGAAACGGCAAGGTTGATTTTTGCTTTGTCTGAAAGTTGTTTTGTAGATTCCTTGTTTGCGAGAATGTTATGTAATTCTCTCAGTGTTCTATGAACGATTTCTACAGTTCCATTTGAAGAGGACTGGCCAACACTTGTAAAGTGATATTCTATGTCGTGTTCTTCGAGAAATTGTTTTACGGTTGTCGAAGTGAATGAAGCTTCTTGGTCCGTGACGAGGAGGGAAGGCTTTCCTATATTCGCCATATAATGGGTCAATGCTTTGAGTATGTGCACTGTGTTGCGAGTTGTTATAGGAATAGCTGTTGTTAGTCGGGAGAACTTATCACAAAATGTTAGGAAATGTGTGTTGCTTATAATAAAAATGTCCATATGAACGATTTGCAACGGTCTTGTAGGTGTTGCTGTTAGTTCATATTTTTGTTTGTATGGACGTCTTTCATACTTAGCCCTTTGACACAATTTACACATATTGATGAACTTTGTGACCTTGCTCTTCATACCTGGAAAGAAATATTTTCTAGAAATATGGAGTTTAGTTTCATTAATGCCCCTGTGGTTGGCATTGTGTTGCCTTTCGATGATAGAATCCTGTTCCAATTCGTCTGTGACATCTTCTAGGATTTTTTCTGTCCAAAAAATTTTGAAGGTTTTTGCTCTTGCAAAAAAGTTTTTGTAGAGTGTCTGTAGGTTTAACAGGGTATGATGATCGCAAAACAAACCGTTGACACAGTTTGGTGAGGCATATTCCTTTAGGATGTTAATCAAAACGCCTGGGCTGAACACCTGTTTGCCAATGATGACTCTATGATATTTGTCAAAGATTGTTACGGCTTGGGTGCTGTCTTGGTCGGTGATTTTAAAAATTATTTGATTTTTGAATTCATTTAACGCTTTTTCTGTGGATGGGATGAAGTCATTGTCATCCGTGTCTGCTGAGTGTTGTGTCATGTCTGAATCATTTGCATGAATTTCTGTCGTGAGTGGGGTCTCCGGTTCTATTCTTGAAAGTGCATCTGCATTTCTGTTTAAAGTGCCTTTTTTGTATGTAATATCAAATTCATACTCCTCTAGTTCTAATTTCATGTTTAGTAATTTCCGGTTAAGATCTTTTTTCTGTCTTAACCAAACCAAGGCTTTATGGTCGGTGCGTAATTGAAATTTGGTTCCGTAGATATATGGTCTGAAATGTTTCACTGCCCAAACAATGGCAGCGAGCTCTTTTTCAGTAGCTGACCAGTTGCATTCGGTATCATTAAGGGTTCTTGATGCGTATGCAATAGGGTGCTCTTTTCCATCTTCGAATTTTTGAGATAAAACTGCGCCAAGTGCAAAGTCACTTGCGTCTGTTTCAAGGATGAATTGTTTATCGAAGTCAGGATAACGTAGTATCGGGTCTGATGTTAGTAATTGTTTACAATCGTTGAAACAATTTTTAAATTCGTCGTTATGGATTATTTTTGCATCTTTCTTTAAACATCTTGTTAATGGTTTAGTCAGTTTTGCAAAGTCTTTTATGAATTTTCTATAGTAACCAATTAGTCCAAGAAATCCTTTGATTTGCTTCGTGGTTTTAGGCAAAGGCCAGTTTAAAATTTTGTCGATTTTATTTGGGTTTGGTTTAACACCATCTTCTGTGACAATATGACCTAAAAATTCACATTGTTTTTGTAAAAATTCGCACTTGTCCAATTGTACTTTCAGATTGGCTTGCGTTAGTCTTTGCAGTACTTTGTTTAGATTATCTAGATGCTGTTGTAATGAGTTGCCAAAGATAATAATATCGTCAAGGTAAACTAGACATCGTTTACCTATTAAGTCACTCAAAATGCAATTCATAGCACGTTGGAATGTTGCTGGTGCGTTTTTTAGCCCAAAAGGCATTCTGATGAACTCAAAATGGCCTTTGTCAGTGCTAAAAGCTGTTTTTGATCTGTCTTTAGGGTCGACTTCAATCTGGTGGAATCCTGATTTTAGATCGAGTGTTGTGAAGTAAATACTTCTTCCTAATTTGTCCAGAATTTCTTCCATATTGGGTATTGGAAATTTGTCGTCGATCGTTTTCTCATTTAGTTTTCGATAGTCAACAACGATCCTCCATTTCTTTTTACCACTAGCATCGCTCTTTTTTGGTACTATCCAAATAGGGGATGTCCAGGGTGAAATTGAGTGTTGTATAATTCCATCAGCGAGCATTTCGTTAATTTGTTTTTCTACTTCTGGTTTATGGACATTTGGGTAACGATACGTTTTCGTATGTATTGGAATGTCGTCCACGGTTTTAATTACATGTTTCGTTGAAGAAGTACAGGAAAGTTTTTCTTCTGGTTTTTGAATAATTTTTGAATTATTTTTAATGATTTGAAGTAATTTTTTTTCTTCGTAATTTAAATGCTTAATACGAATTAAATTTTCTAAATCATCATCTTTTATGAATGATTTTGATTCCTGTAGTTTTATGGATGAGGAAAAATTAGTTTCGATGAGGTCGTCTATTTTCATTGTTTTTATTGGTTCAATCCAATTCAATGCAATTTTTTTCCCATGGTTTATAGCTATGGAAGTAATGAATCCGTCTTCTGCTGTATAGACACCTGGAGGTACAGTGATGTCTGCAAGTTTTAGTGTTCGTGGTAAAAATACGTCACCATTTTGCTCATATACTGGCAGTTTTATGATTTTCGCTGAGTTAGCGTTGATTTTTACATCGGGTGGTCCCATGTTTCTAAATTTCAGTTTCACACATTTTCCGGGTAACTTTAAAGTGTTATTTCCGGCATCTACAGTTGCTTGTAACTGTGATAATGATTCGTATCCTAACAAACCATCAAAATAGCTGTGAAATTTGAATAGGTAAAATGCTACACTCGTTTCTGTGTTGAACAGTTTAGTTATGAATTTGTGTGAAGCATAATGTTCGCCATTTCTATTTGAAATTTTAACCGTTTTACTTGGAGTTCGGAGTGATTCCGTAATAAGGTGTGGTGCGAGAAAATTTTTATTTGATCCTGTGTCAATTAATATTTTTGCCTTTATTCCTGAAGGAAGAGTTATTATTGTGTACGGTAATCCGTTCTTGCTTTTTATTTCATTTTGCTTGTGGAACTGGCAATCTGAAAATTTATTTCCTCGACCGTTTCTTGCTCCGAATCAGAGGAAGGTGCGTCTTCACTTTCTTCTTTATCACTGGTAGCGTCATGACTGTTGATCTTTCTTTGTAATGATCTGATCGATGGGTCAACTTCCATCGGAGTTACTTTTCTTCTATCTGAACCCGGTCTTTGTTTGGTTTCGAATCTGTCGGATTGTCTACCGGAGGGTTTTGTGAATGGTTTTACCTCTTTTCCCCTGTTAGGATGAGTGGTAGATTTGGCCTGGTAGCTTGAGGAATGCGTTTGTCTCTTCGTAAGCTCTGCGTTTTGGAACTTGCACAAAAATGCGTAAGCTGTTTCCAAATCTTTCGGTCCCGCGGATTGCGCGTAACCGAAGTATGGCTCTTTGAGACCATTTATAAACGCTGCTAGGCTGTTTCTGTCTATGAACGCGTTTATTGCTTCCCAATGCCTATTGAAGAGTTCCTCTTGCTTCGCCAAAGATTTCATGTTTTGCATCAGTTCCTTGTGGCGTTTGTAGTACGTGTGGAGGGATTCTTCCATTTTTAGACACCACATTTGCGTGAGATATGTTGACATGTCATTTCTATCGCCGTATAATTCGCGTAGAATGCCTGCAACCTCTTCGAAGGTTCTTGGGTCACCGTTGACACAAATTGTGTCCCGTGCTTTCCCTTCGATTTTACTTATAACCGTTTGCTCGTAGAGGTTGTACACCTCTTCGTCCACTCTGTGTCTGTATAGACTGAGGGTTCTTTCGGCTGTAGTCAGCCAAGAGTTAAGCTGTCGCTTATTTCCATCAAAACTATGCATAGTTTTGATTGGGTCCGGAATGCGAAAAACATCCGGTCGTGCTGCTTCCCGAGGGAGTGCTGCACTTTGTTGCCGTAACAGGTTATTTTCCTGTTTGATGGCATTGAGTTCCTGCTGCATTGTCATCATGCTCTCATACAGAGTTTGTATGTTGACAGTGTCCATCTCTGCGAATTTTCTGCCTTTTACTTTGGGAAAGGGTTGAAATTTAGGCATACGCTAGTGTTCTATTACTCACTGTTGTTCGTTTACCCAATCTTAAATGGCTGAAGCCAACCGCTTGGATACAGTTGCGTCGGAATGAGGGCGTCGCGAGTCTCCTACGGGGTGAGGGATGGCTTGGAATTCTCGATGAATCTTCTGCCGGACGTCCACTGCTACGGATTGAGCACAATCTCACTAAGTCGGGTGTCAAAAGTTCGTGTCACTGGCACTGCGGATTGAGATCCAGCATACACTGAGCACTAATGCACCGTGAAACAGGCACGTATTTTGGCACTACGGGTTGAGTCCGAAACACTTGCGCTTGTCACTTAGTAATGATTGTTCCACTTTAACTGTTTTCCTTGCGTAGAAAGGGCCTATACGGCTGCGCCACTTATGTTATTCGCCCCTTGGGGTGATTAAAAAAAAAACTTTATTTAATTTTAAAAGGAGTTAATCGTTCGCGAAACGCGATTGGTTTGAGCTGAGCTGAACTAAACTGATCGAGAGATGGGCAGGAACTAACTAACTAGTCCCTGTCTTGTCCTAACTGGCCCTAGCTGGACGACCTAACTTCTTGTGGTTCTAGCGCGATCGGGTGTCGTCTGCATCCGCTGCCCGATCGCAACCGTTGTTGATTTCGCGTGGCCACGCGCGCGTGGCGTGGCTACTGGCGCGAAATTGCTGCGTTGTGTCTAGACGGTTGTTGTTCTCGGATCATGGGGTTTGCTGCCATGGGGCGACACCGTCTGCGCTTTCTTCTCACGGTTGTTGTTCACGACGACACCTGATCCTGTTGTTTATTTCGCATGGCCGCTGCTGTCGCGAAATTACTGGTGGGTGCCGGTTGTGCCGATCGTGGGGTTTGCTGACGTGGAGCGACACTGTCCGTAACTATACTTCTCAATAAGATGGCCTTATACTTATACAATAGGCCTTATACTAAATCTCTTTCAGTGGCTCGATGATTTTCCAATACGATGCTCTGTATTTTTTTACGATTTTATGTGTTGTGTCTGTTTTTGGCGTTTTTGACATGGATCGTCTTGAAGGCTACTACGACCGTGTTTAAATTCAGAAACCCATCTTTTAACCACCTAATTCAAGGTGAAGAGTCCTTATACACTTTCAACATTCGTTCATAATTTTCCTTTGCTTTTAAACCATTCAAAACTAAAAATTTAATCACTGCACGATACTTGATTTTTTCCGTTGTAGAAAATACTGTGACACGTCGATACTAAATAGCTTTTAAAAAAAAGTGTTCTACTACTGTTCTAAAAATAACTTCACATATGTTGTGAAGCGAAGTGCTTTCGCTATTTTTTGTTTTGGATGAAAAGTAAGATGTTGTTGTTATTATCTTCATTATAGAGATTTTGAGCTTGAAGCTTCTTTCATCTCTTTCTGCAGGTTTGTTGAAATATTGTTTTGTTTAATTTTATGTTGTTGGTTTGTTGGTTTATTGTTTTGGATGGTTTTATATTATTGTTTTGTTGGTTTATTGGTTTGGAGATTTTTAATTTGATGCTTTGTTGGTTTATATTTTGTAGTAGAGGTCGGCTTCTTTAAGGTACTGTATTAAGGTTTTGATGTTATCCGGGTTGTTAGCCAGTGCTGCTGTTAGGTCATTTGGAATGCCCAGCTTTCTTCTCAGTCGATCACATGCTCTGCATTCGTTGATTAGGTGCTTTACTGTGGTGGGGGTTCCGCATGTGATGCATATTGGTGCGCTTTTTCTGCCCATCAAATGTTGATGTGTAATTCTTGTATGACCGATTCGCAATCTGGATATGATTCTTTGATGGTTTGGGTTGGGTGGATCGGTCCACGGTAATGTGGTTTGTTTGATTTGGTAGCGTTTGTTGTGATTTTGTTTTTGCCATTGTTTGTCCCAAGAAGTTCGGATTTGGTCTTTTGTCCAGCGTAGAAGGTCGTCTTTAAGTAGGGGGTTTGTGTTCTGGTCTGTTTTTTGTCTGCCAGTGTTGGCCAGGGAGTCGGCATGATCGTTGCCTTTGATACCGAGGTGACTGGGTATCCAGCAGTAGACTATGTTATTGTTATCGTTTGCCAGTTCTATGTTTTGTATCCCGTACATACTGGATGTATGGGATACAAACAAACAAAACATACATGTAAGGGATATGGGATACTACATACTGCATGCTGGGAACTGGATGATCCGTTCTGATGGGCTTCGAGAACACTAGCTGAGTCATTGAAGATTACATTTTGTTATGTGGGTTTCTTCAGAGGCAATAGATAGTGCTATGGCCTCGGCGGAGAAAATGGATAGGTTATTTTGAAGTTTTATAAGCTGTGTCGGCGGAGAAAATTCCGCAGCCTGCTGTATTGTTTAGGACGGAACCATCTGTGTAGATATGATGCCTTTCTCTGATCCTGCACTGGAGGAAGGTCCTTATTGGTTAATTGTTTGAAGTGTTCTTTTATTCGGGAGGTTAGTTGTGTTGCTGGGAATTGCTTTTCATTGAGTCGGTTGTAGGCCGATAAGAGCTTGTTTATAAGGACTTGGTGGAACGGTAACTGGCTTGATTCGCATAGGAGTGATGCTGTGGGGCTTGATCTGAAATCTCCTGATATGGTCTGAATGATCTATGGTCTTGATCTGAATGCTCCTGTTCGTATGATGTTGTTGTATATGGTTTCAATGGGTTTTAGGGATGTTTTACCTAAGGCTATTGAGTAGAATTCTGCTCCGTAGAGGAGCTTTGGTAGCAGCCAGTTATTGAAAATTTTGAAAGCTGTTTCTCTCGACGCTCTTTTCCTGCCAGAGCATATCTTTCGGAAAAGGAGACAGTGTTTTGTTGTGGAGGTTTTACGAGAAATATTTAAAGTGTTTAGTGAAGGTTAGTTGGTTATCTATTACTATTCCTAGTAGTTTGGTTGCACTGTGGTTTGGTATTTGGGAGTTGTTGATGAATAGTTTTTGTGCTTTTCTGCGGTTTTGTTTTGTGAACCAGAGTGTGTTGGATTTGCTTGCTTCAAAGCTGTAACCGCCGAAACGGGACCATTGTTGCACCTTATTGAGGCCTTCTTCTAATCTGGTTTTTGCTTCTTGTGGGGTTTTTCCAGAAGAAATTAGTGTTATGCCATCTGCGTAGATAAGTGGAGTGATATTTGTTGGTAGAGATGATAGAAGGTTTTGGGTACTGATGTTAAATAGTGTTGGGGAGAGTATTGCACCATGCGGTACACCATTTTCCAGTGTTTTTATGGAGGATCGTGCATTGTCTATGACAGTTTGAAATGTTCCGTTTGTGAGGAAGTTTTGTATGAAGAAGGAAAGTTTGCCCCCAATTTTCCAGCTGATAAGTTGTTGGAGGATGGCAATCTAATCTATCTATCCAAGATCTATCGAAAGCTTTAGAAATGTCTATGGTAGCGCAGAAAACATGTTGTTCTGTGTTAAGGGCGGCATGTAGGGTATCATCGAGTGTGGCAAAGTACGATTCGGTACCTCTTCTGGCCCGGTATGCGTGCTGTGCCTCATCTGTGAGTTTGTTAGTTTCTAGAACATGGACGAGCCTACGGTTGACCATTCTCTCCAGTATTTTGCTTATGCAGCATAGGAGGGATATTGGTCGGTAATTTTCTATTTGGTGTGGTGTTTTATTTGGCTTGGGAATAGGTACTATAAGACTTTTTTTCCATTCTGCTGGTATGATGCCGGTGTACCAAATTTTATTATAGATGTTTAGTAGGGTGGTTTGCCCTATTGTTGGTAGGTTTTGCAGGAGTGGATAGGTTATGTTGTCGGGGCCGGCTGATTTGCCTCGACATTGGTTTAGTGCGTATTCAAGTTCTTTAATGGTGAATGGGTTATTGTACGATTCGGTAGTGTTAGTATTGAGGTCGAATGTGGTTTCTTCATTTGTTTTGGTTTTTTGGAAGGCGGTAGAATATTGGGAGGTAGCAGATGTTCGGTAAAAATGATCGGCAAAAATCTCAGGTATTTCACGTTGATCTTGGATGAAGGAGTTTTTGTGGTGTATGAAAGTGATGGGTTTTCGGGGGTTACCGTGTAAGGCATTGACCCTGCGCCACATCTCCTTACATGTGATTTCTGGGTTTATTTCTGCTATGAATTTTTTCCATGAGTCTGTTTTTGCTTTAGAAACTGCTTGTTTGGCTATTTTGTTTGCTTCCTGATATGTAGATATTTGGTTTGCTGTTGGGAGGATGTTTTTTCTTGTTCCATGCCTAAGGGCCCTAAGTGCTTTCGTTCTATGTTTTATGGCTGATGCTACATCTGAATTCCACAAAGGGACTACTCTTTTGTGAATTTTGGTGGATGATACGGAAACTGTTAGGTTTGCAGTTTGGTGTATGATATTGGTTATTTCCTTGTGTGACCAGTATGATTTTGTTGAGAGGATATTGTGGATTATGGATTTGTAGGATGTCCAGTCTGCCTGTTCGAATTTGAACCTGGGACGGAGTTGAGATTGAGGTTGTGTGTTAGAGTGAGAGTAAATTATTATAGGAAAGTGATCACTACCTCTACTGTCGGATTGAACTTTCCAGCTGAGATTGTTGAGTTATTCTGGAGATACTATTGTAAGGTCTATTGCGGATGTTTGACCTGAATGTTCATGGATTCATGTGTGGGAGCCACTATTGAGGATTGCAAACTCTAATTCGATACTTAGCCGTTCAATGGCTGCACCTCTGGGGTTTGTGTTATTGCTGCCCCATAGTATATTGTGTGCGTTGAAGACACCCATAATAATGTAGGGTTTTGGTAATTGGTTTATTAGAATTTTTGAGTTCAAGTTCATATAAACTGATGTTATGGAAGGGTGGTTGGGCCGGGGTACTGTAGATTGATGAGTATGTAATGTTGGTTGGGTTGTTTACTATTGTTGCTGTGGCTTGTAAAGTTGTGTTAAGTGTTATATTATTTTGAGGGAGGTTGGCGTTTACTGCCAGAGCTGTACCCCCTCTGTTTGATGTGGTACTGAAGTACCATTTGAATTTTTCTTTAAGTAGTCTGCTGATGGTTTTTTGTTTAGAGTTTGTGTTGAGAAAGGTTTCTTGCAAAGCAATTACATCTATTTCTGTTTCTGAGGCTATTAATTCAAGTTCGTTGTATTTATTGAGTACTCCTCTGTTCGTTTTTTTGTCAGTTTTTTTGTGTTATTTCGTCGTAGGTTTTTTCGTTGTGGTTTTGGATTGTGTCAATGCGGTGTTGTATGGCAGACTTACTCTTTTGTTGGTGGGCAGCGTCAACGATTTAGCGTGCCTCCTTGGCTGAGATGCATTGGTCTATTTTGATATTAATTATTTCTTCCTCTTTTGCGTACACTGTGCACAACTTGCTGAAACAGTTTTAGCCACCGTTGCAATTTCTGCATTTGGAGGGCAGCTCGCACTTTCCATACGCACCACCACCACATTTCGCACACTTTTCGTCGGTCGCTTTGCAATACTTTCTTTTGTGCCCGAAAGCCTGGCATTTGCCACACACCATCGGACGTGGATAATATTGACGGGTGCGCACTCGGTTCAAGCCGATTTTTATGTATTCCGGTCTTGTCACTGTATTGAAAGTAAGCAGGAATGAGTTGGTTGGCGTCCGGATGCCGTTTGCCATTCTTGTGAATCGGTGTGTTTTGTAACACCTTGGCTTTTAACCTTGGCTTGGCGACTGCTTCTATTGTCTTCGCAATGACAAAGTCATTGCACGGGAATTTAGCATTGTCCTTCTGCTTCAGAACAAGGAACCGTAGTTCTCCGTGTAATCCGTCAGGGTCCATATACCCCGGAAGCCTTTTCCCACTCGTTTGGCTCACTGAGAGAGAGGGAAACTCTCTCAGCAAGGCCATTCCGACCATACACCGCCGGTCCGGCATGTTCGCCGATGTCTGGTGTTTAGTCTGCTAGCTAGTTTTGTTGGCACTTCACCAGAGAGCCTGTTTTCCCAGTGGACAAAATTAAGTGTCCGAGTGCCCTCAGCCTGCGACGAGGACGAGGGAGGGCGAGCGCGACGCACACTGCAACGAGCGGGCTGGCTCATGAGGGTCCGCTTCTGGGCAGCGGCGGAAAGGAGTGGAAGAAACCACCAGAGTAGGGGGTTTCACGTGTCAGCTTGTGGGTTTGAATTACCTGAAGAGGAAAGAGCCCTGTGGCCGAGAGGCGATGCGTACGCGGTGCCGGTGGAAGACGAACGGAGAAGAGAAAGCAAAAGGAATAGGAAAAACAAAGATAGCGAGATCGAGGCAAAATCCCGAAGTTTGTGAGGGTCCGACAGTCTGTCTTTAACTTCTGTTCTACTTGGACTTAGGCGAATCGGGACGAAGCCCTCTGTCTCTGTAGTTTCTAAGTGCCAAGTACAAAGTACCAAGTGCTAGTGCTTCTCTTTCCATCACGTTTGTACCTGATAGAAATAATCCAGGTAAGTTTAGTGGACAGTATTCAATCACAGTAAAATAATGTTGAAATGTTTTCGCTTTGCTCATTTCAGTCGTCTCGTCACGTTTGTGGAGAAGTTAAGATAAAATTACAGGAATGCAATGCAAAAACTGTAACAAAAATTTACTTTCCTTTCTTCCTTTCTGAAATGCATCGAAAACTACGCGCGAAACGATCTACGCATCAACACCGAAAACAACAACCCCTGGAGCCACCGATAGTGTGTACGACGGCGGATTGCATTACCCACCAACACAAGAACCTCACACCACCAACGCAGCATAGCGCCAGCCAGAAATGCACGAATAGGTATGCCCTATAGGGAAGAGTGAATCAGCAAGCGAGCGAAACAGACGAAAGGAGAGCGAACAATAAACCGATACCGCACCGAACCCGAATCCCGAAGCATTTTCATTTCTCGAACGGAAGGGAGGGAATACGACAGAAAGAAAGAGAGGGGGCATATAGGAGAGAGGGAGACAAGGGGCAATTTCGAGAAATAAATTCGAGGGACCAGAATTCGCCAACGGGGGATCAGGCCTTCTTAGTATAGGCATATACATGAACGAAATACACTGGTCCCTGGTTTGTCCGTGGTTTGTCCCTCGTTTGTCCGTGGTTTGTCCCTCGAAACTCCATGGTCAGAAAAGCTGAGGCACTCAATTTTGCCCACTGGGTTTCCAGTGGACAAAATTGAGTGCCTGGACCGCAATTTCACGTTCATTTTTCACGAACTTTTCGCGAACGATTCTCATACAAATTTTGTATGGGCCAGTTGCTCTGGTTCGTGAATGGTTCGTGAAACGGCGCAAAGGACGGACCGCGAAAAATGAACTCTCTAGCGTGACCCCCTTGTCTCCCTCTCTCCTGTGTGTCCCTTTCTCTTTCTTCTTATCCCATTTTCCTTCTCTCTGTCCGAAATAAAATTTCGTGTTTGCTCGGCTCTGAAGCGTATCTTTTCTCTCTCTTTTTTTGTTCTATTATTAACTCTTCACACTTCACTAAAGCGGTCGCTGCTGGTGACGCCGTAGACATGTTACAAGTGTTGCATTGGAATCCTATGCATGCTAGTTTAGTTGGACATCTGAAACGAGCAAAGTGAAAAGTTTTCAACATTATTTGATTGTCACTGAATACTGTCCAATAAACTTACCTGGATTATTTCTATCAGGTACAAACGTGATGGAAAGAGAAGCACTAGCACTTGGTACTTTGCACTTGGTACCTTGCACCTTTCACTTAGAAAACACAGAGGCAGAGGTTTCGTCCCGATTCGCCAATTCACCTAAGTCCAAATAGAACAGAAGTTAAAGACAGACCAGTGAACAATTTTGAGAGCCCGAGCTACCCCTCTGCCTGCGACGGGGTCGAGGAAGGCTGAAACGGATGAATCCGAACGCCCCTCTGCCTGCGACGAAGACGAGAAGGTTCGAGCGGGCCGGTTCATGAGGGTCCGCTCGTAGGTGCACGGGTAAAAGACCGGAAGAAACCACGAGAGGAGGGGGTTTCATGCGCTAGCTTGTGGGTTTCATTTACAGGGAGGGTAGGGTTTCAGAGCCGAGAGTCCATGCGAACGCGAAGACGAACAGACGAGCGAAAGGAAGAGGAATACAAAAATAGAGATAGCGAGATCGAGTAAAAATTATAAGTTCGAGAGAGAACGGGCAGTCGATTTTGTTGTCCAGGTCAAGTGCAAGTGCGCGTTTTTCGTTCCATCGTGTATGATCCTGATAGAAATAATACAGGTAAGTTTATTGGACAGTATTCAGTGACAACCAAATAATGTTGAAATGTTTTCGCTTTGCTCGTTTCAGATGTTCAACTAAACTGGGATGGAAAGGATTCGAATGCAAATGCCATACAATGCATTTTACAACGCGTCTAAGGCGTCGAAGGCAGCTACGCACCAAATTGTGAACGAACCGCTAGTGGAGTGAAGAGTGTACGCGAACCGAAAAAAGAGAGAGAAAATATACCGAAATGTACCGACCAAATACGAACTGTTTCATTTTGGTTAGGGGGAATATGGGAGAAACAAGACGAAAAAAGCGAGAGAACGCACAGGTGAGAGACAGGGGGCCGCTCGGTGAGAGAATTCAATCCACTGCTCACTCCTTGGACCTAACCACTGCTCACAGCGATTCCCCCATATAAAGCTATATGGCAAAAAGTCTTCGAAGTAGCGGATGAGAAGAGATTGAGCTGCGGATGAGCTACGGAATTTGAAGTGAGAAGAGCGAAATTGTTCACTGGGGACCCAGTGAACATTTTCTCTCTTCTCACCAAAAAATCCAATCCTCATCCGGTCCTCATTCGGTTCCGAACGGCTGTCTCGAATACCTTCCCCCATATAGCGTTATATGAAAGAATCGCTGTGAGGAGCCGAAAGGTCCATGGAGTGAGGAGCCGTTTAAATTCTCTCACCGAGCGGCCCCCTGTCTCTCACGTGTGTGTTCTCTCGCTTTTTTCGTTTTCTTTCTCCCATATTCCCCCTAACCAAAATGAAACAGTTCGTATTTGGGCGGTACATTTCGATATATTTTCTCTCTCTTTTTTCGCATACACTCTTCACTCTGCACTAGCGGTTCACAATTTGGTGCGTAGCTGCTTTCGGCGCCTTAGAAAAATGCATTGCATCGTATCCTTTGCATCCCATCTGGACATCTGATTGGACATCTGAAACGAGCAAAGCGAAAACATTTCAACATTATTTGGGTGTCACTAAATACTGTCCAATAAACTTACCTGAATTATTTCTATCAGGATCACCCGTGATCGACAGAGAAGCACAAGCACTTGGTACTTTACACTTGGCACTTAGAAAAAACAGAGGCAGAGTTTTCGTCCCGATTCACCAAAACTTAAAGAGAGACTGTCGGACCCTCGGTACTTCGGGAGTTTGCCACGATCTCGCTGTCTCTGTTATTTCTATTCCTTTTTCTTTCTCTCCAACGTTCGTCTTCGACCTGCAAACTCACGGGGATTTGAAAACTCACGGGGATTCCTTCCGTTCTTTCCCCGGCAACCAACGAACGCGTCTCATGCTCACTTCGTACGCTGCGAGATCGCCCTCCCTCGGCCTCGTCGCAGGCAGAGGGGCGTTCGATCTCACTCGTCTCAGCCTTCCTCCGCCGCGTCGCAGGCAGAGGGGCAGCCTCTGGCTCTCAAAATTGTTCACTGGGGATACAAGAAGCCCACCCGAACAAAAAAGTCACTCATATTCCCCACACTGAGACGAATCATGTGAGCGCCGATTCTTTTCTCACCAAAGGCCAGAAAGAAAGCGCAACACTGAACAACTTTTTTGTCTCTGTCACGTTCATGTAGCATCCACCCAGTGAACAATTTCGCTCTTCTCACCAAAAAATCCAGTCCTCATCCACTTCCCATTCTCTTCCCATCCAATACTTCAAATAATTTCCCCCATATAGCGTTATATGGGAGAATCGCTCCGAGCAGCCGAAAGGTCCATGGAGCGAGCAGTGGATTGAATTCTCTCACCGAGCGGCCCCCTGCCCAGTGAACAATTTTGAGTTCCCCGGCGTTTTCTCAGTATGGAGCA
>NW_026684271.1:804885-844681 GCF_943735745.2 Anopheles bellator | reverse complement strand
TTCGCCATCTATATGTCATCCTGCGAACTTATTGAGCGATGTGTTATATACCACACCAGTCATTTTGACTGGTCGGGCAGTTTGAATTGCAAATTTCCAGTACATATCATTTTTTTTCCCGAAATGTTGTCATGACTTTTAATAGCTCTAAGTAAAGAATAAATTTCCAGTCAAAATGACTGGTCCTTGTTTCCATGAAGAAATTTAGGCCAAAACGGCAAATTTTGCTCAGAATGTAAACTGTTGATCTCTGAATCGTAGGTTGGGCACTCCAGACCGTTGGTGTGTGAAACAAAAAAATTGTTTACCGGACCCCTTTCCCTTCTCCTTGCGCCGACATCCCAATTGATGTACCCATGAACGTCTACAGGTTAGAAGCCTCTACAGTTTGGGGGTAAAATTGGACAATTTCGCAAGCAAAATTGAAGGCATTTCTTGCAATATTGTACGCACGTGGATCATACGAAGGAAATACTTTGAGACTTCAATACTTGTGGAGCAACAAATGGGGACCATCCTTTTTTCCAGTACTGTGAGTCGACGTGATTTTACCGAGATCCTACAGTACATTCGTTTCGACAATAAAAATTAGAGGAGTCAACGTTTACAAACAGACGAATTCGCTTTAGTTTCAACAGTCTGAGAAATTTTGTTTTGAAAATAGTCAAAACTGCTTCAAACCGGGAGCTTATATTACCGTGATTTGGTATGGTTTTCCATATTTATGAAAAGAAGAGGCTCGAAATGCCTCAACGCCCCTAAGCGAATTTGTGGTAATGAAACTTCTTGAGCCGTATACCATGAAGGTAGGAACTGTAACAACCGATAATTTCTTTACAAGTATTCCTTTGGCAATAGGGCTAAGATCTGAAAACACTTCTTTGGTTGGAACTATAGTTATGGCCAGTAGTAACGAAACCCAATCCCAATATCCAATTTCACGTCTCCCTCTCACAGCGCAGATAGCGACAGTTACACACACACTCAATAGCAATTAATCCGATAACCCGTAACCCGAAATAACCAAAGAACCTGAAAAATAAAACCACCAAACCTCTCGATTTGCTACCGAGCAGTCAACACGTGCTTTCGAGCACAACACATAATTGGCGCAGCCGTACGGAGTCGGTTGAGTGTTAGTCAGTGATAACAGTGGAAGAAACACGAACAAAAAAAATCGTGTTTAAAGTGATTCTGAGAAAATAATACAGATATTTAATCATTCGTGGCATGTAGACATTTTGTCGCCGCGGAGTTGAGGATCCCCCCGCAGACTACACCTGGAGAACCAGCATCGTCAACCCGGCTTACGCTACCACGACAGCAAAACCGCGTATAATCTGTTTTCATTGCTTTTGCAAATCGATTGCGCACTACCAGATAGACGCATCGATAACCGCACTACCAGATAGATGGAAGCAATTTGTAGTGGAAACTATGTAGCGGAATTCACGTGCTTAAAGCCACTACAAGATAGAGTTTTAACACAAAAATCGCAAATAATTTTTTTTCTCATTGCTTTTGCAAGCCGATTGCGCACTACCAGATAGACGCATCGACAACCGCACTACTAGATAGACGGAAGTAATTTGCAGTGGAAATAATTATATTATTCGCGTCCAGATAGATGAAAAGAGTACGAGTTTAAAGCCACTACAAGATAGAGCTTTAGCATTCGTTTCACACAGTGTTCACAGTTCGAAACCGTGATTGAAAACATAATAATTTCGTCTAGTGAAGAAAAAACGGTATTAGAAATAACGGTACGCTGGAATATGTAATGGAGTATCTCCAACAATCCACTTCAATAGCTAACGATATTTCGACAGTGTGTTAGTGAACTGCAGATCGAAAAATAGCAGCTGAGACCACAGCGCACGATCTGAACGCACACTACCTTTTTTGACCCGATAAAATAAATGCGGACATTCGACAAAAAGAAATTTAATAATTGATCGCACAAAAGAACGATCAAAAATGTATTACAAACCAGCGCAGGAAATCGAACACATGGTAATCGTTTCATCTACAAGTAAACGATAGCGAGATTCCATCCAATTTGGAAAGTTCGGAAAACGAAGAACATGCTTTGAACCTAATTTTTTTTTGGCAACAGAACGCAAGAACACAATTGTAATAAAAACCATCAACAACGGTGATTAGTTCGTCCCTACTTATCAAAAGCCAAGTAACTTTTCCTTCATAGAATCAAGGCTCTACAGATCACCAAATATTTTTTTATTTTTTTTAAATTCTCACTACGCAAAAGACTTTCCTTTGAAATTAAAAGTGAACAATTTCGAGACAATAGCACATATCATGATTTATCCAGACAATGAAATTAAGGCAAAGAAGAGAACACACTAGGAACAAAAAAGAGAACACACCTCTGCAACTAAATACAAAACTATAACTACTAAGGTAAAAATAAATCAAGGCAAAAAAGAGAACACAATATTAGGAACAAAAAAATAGAGCACACACCTACACAATTAAATAAAAAACTATAACTGCAAAGGTAAAAATAAATTAAGGCAAGAAAAGAGAATAGACTATTAGGCAACTGGGAAGCGTGAAGAGGATCATCAACACGTGCTTTGCCATCGAGCAGTCAACACGTGCTTTCGAGCAAAACATTCAAACATTTCAAACACAGGTTTCAAACATTCACCAGAACATTTCCCCACCCCTAAAACCTCTGTCTGCCGAATTTGGATCGATTTGGGTCACAAAACTACGCTGTGCAAAATTTCACGCGGATTGGTTCAGTAGTTTTGGAAAAAATGCGGTACACACACACTAATATATAAATTATCCAACAAAGTGATAAAAATTAAGTGTTTTGTTATATAAAAATGTATACAAATCCATTTATCGTTTACAATTAACATTACTAAACTTGTTTTATCATTTATAGAGTGAATGAACACTTGAATTCATAATAAGCAATTTTTCACATGACCAGTCCTTTCTTTTCTTTGGATTTCTTGGATTTCTTTTTCCCCAACCTAATATAATACAAAGCGGTTTTTACGCATTGCACGCCACGTGCCGTTCCGAAATTTACGCCGATGGTGTATGGAGGCCTTGAGCTTTTAAAACCTAATGAAATTATTGATGGACGATTCCATCGACAACAATTAATGCATGTGAAGCAAATCTTTGGCTATAACACGACGAGAATGGGATAAACCACATAAAAGATGGCAGAAAGTTGTAGCTAACGACGGACAATACTTTCATTAAGGTAGTCATAGGTTTAGTTGCTGAAGTTAGGTCACAAAACAAAAGTCGAGTAAAAACTGCAAGAGTTGAGTTCTACACCTAACATTTAGCCGTTTTCGCTTTACAACCAAATGAAATTCTAACTTTCAAATGTCCCATCCTACAATATCATCTTTGTGCAAAACGAAAATGATCACTCCTAAATGAATTGTTTAGTTTTCCTGAGTTACTGATCATTTGACTGCTTTTATATTTTTCAAATCATCCTAAGCAACTTTTCTTAGCGTCTTTTTATAACTACATCCTTACCAAAATGAAATTCCAAATTTGACATGTTTCTGTAGCATTATTAATTAAGATGACAATTGAATAACAAATGATTCCATAATGTGTCCAACATTGTTTGTTTTCAAAATGTTTTCAATACAAATGATTGTATAGTTCTTTGTAGTCATGAGAAACTAGCAGGTCCCGGCGAGCTTCGCCACGCCTCATTTCCTTCTCATTTCTCGACTATTCGGCGTTTCAGAGGATCGGACTTCCAGATGACGTACGATCTGCTTCCCTTCCCGCCCCCGGTTTTTCCTCCGTTTCGGACGATCGGCTTCCCTTTTCATTTCCCGTTACTCATCCTTTTCAGACAATCGGGATTCCCGGTGACGTACACGATCGACTTCCCTTCACGCTTCCCGTTGGATACATGTCAAAACTCGCACCAGCTGAATTTGGCTCAAATTGCTTGAAAACTATCCGAGGTTAACTGAAATGCGCTTAGATTTTGTATGGAAGCCTTCCTTTGTAAAGAGAAGAGGGGTTTCGAGCATTCACCAGAACATTTCCCCACTCCTAAAACCTCCGCCTACCGAATTCGGTTCGATTTGCTCGAAAACGTTGGAATGGGACGTTACGTATGGGACGTTACGTTACGTTACGTTTGTATGTTAGCCCCCCCTTCCCGGAGGTGTGGGAGGGTCAAACTTTCCAATTCACAATCCGGGATCACAAAACTACGCTGTGCAAAATTTCACGCGGATTGGTTTAGTAGTTTTGGAGAAAAAACGGTACAGACAGACAGACAAAAAACCATTATTATATATATAGATTAATAATGCGAAAACCGAACGTAACACTGTGGACAGACAGTAACGGAAGTTTTGATTTTGAACTTGCTTGTGATTCCGATAGGGACCAATGTTTTTGTCTCTAAGTTGGCATCACTGTCACCAATATCCGTGTCAAATTCTATAAGGCTGGGGAAAAAGTAATCAATTATTTTCTTGGTAGATGACTTTAGTGATCGATATCTCGTGAAATATCGATCGTACAGTTTCAAGTTTAGGCTTGTTTTAAAGCTGAATAAGATGGTTTCATTGTTTATTGTTTGTTCCATTCGTTTATGAGTTACAGGCGGTAAACAATGAAAGTCACCAAAGAGAAAATTGGGTACACGTTGCCAGAAAGTCCGGGAGCTTGGTGAGGAGGTTTTAAAGTGATTTTTTTGTTTTCCATCACGTCTGAAACTTTTCAACAACGCAGTTACATTAAATTTTGTATGCGGAATGAAATTCCTGCTTCCAGAACGTTGAAGCTACAGTGGTATACATTCGTTTAGCCGCACCAACAGTTCCTGGATAAGAACGGTCTGCAAATCCGAGTAAACATGTTTATTCGTGTTATCACTCAATTTTTGCGTTGATGTATTTGAGGTTAGCATGAATAAGAAATATGGTTGGAATATGTTAGTATTTGTGAGCGCTGTGCCATAAACTATGAAAAAACGTCAGTTTTGTGCATGCGTAAGTTGGACATTCGTATAACCGCATTGGATCAAAACCCCTAAATTCTACTAACCTGTGTGTCGTGCCATAAAGCTTTAGATGTGCAGTGAATAGTGCAACTAAGGGCCCAATTACGAAACTCGAATCGAGTACTCGAACGGTCATCCGAGTTCATTTTGCTATCGCGGCAGTCGATCTACTTTCCGTACGCAAAGGATGAACTTTCCGTAACGGGAGCTTTCAACTGGATGAACTTTTTTTATCGAACGATCGACTTGTCACCGCATTATGGAACTCGAATGAATTGTCGTATTCGACAATCCGGCTTCCGTCAACTTTTTGCTGCGGAAAGAGCAGCTCTGTTAGGATGTCTTTGATTTTATCAATTAGTTTGTATTGTTTATGCTCCGCAGGGATAGCTAGGTAGGCCGAAAGGATACTGGTGGGTTTCATTCATGTGGTAGTTAATTACCCCGTAAAGAAACTAATTAGTTCGGAAGAAAGAAGGGCAAGAGTAGGTAAGTGTTTTGTATTCCTGTGGTTACCGCAGTCCCGAATAGGCCGGAAAGATACGGGTAATTTTTTTAAATCATGTTGCCACAGCAGTTGCAAATAGGGCGAAGAGATTCGGGTAAGTTTGTTTCAATTTCGGAAAGTAGGGTCAAAAACATTTCCCTTGAGATGCGAAAATTTTTCTTGAACCCGCACCATTATTCCATGAAAGAAACCGAAACCGTGATACCGACCATCGAGTTCAACAAACGAGTACGAGAAGTTCACTCGAATCCGCCGTACGAGTTCTGTAATAGGGGGTAAGTAAGAACATTTCAAGCATTATAGACACTGCTTTTGATTTTGTTTGGATTTTTAGATGATTTTTTACAGAAAATGCCCGGTGGTAATCGGCTGACAGAAGAAGATCGACGATTGATGGCATCACTAAGAAATGAAGGATATTCTAATCGTTCGATTGCATCTAATTTGGGGAGATCAGATAAAGTAATTCGAAATTTCGTTCGAAAAGGACCCTCATACGGGATAAAACGTGCTACAAAGGGAAACACTAAAGTTTCATTGCGACTTAAAGGGCAAATAAGACAGGAAACAACGCAGAATAAGCTATCCTGCAAACAAATCAAAGTTAAATTAGATGTTCCTGTAACAGATAGACACATTGCACGCGTTCGGAATACACCCCACAACATTAAATGGAAAAAAATGAAAGGAAAGCCAAAGTTAAGTGCTATCCATAAAGAGAACCGCCTAAAGTTTGCTAGAAAGTACATGACATGGGGGCCGGAATGGCGAAATGTAATTTTTTCCGATGAAGAAAAGTTTAATCTTGATGGTCCAGACTGTTACAGTTGTTATTGGCATGATTGAAGCCAGAACGACACTGCCAGATCCAAACGAAATTTTGGAGGAGGTAGTTTGATGGTATGGGTGGCATTCTCATACCATGGAAAGCTTCCAATTTGCTTCATTTCTACTCGAATGAATTCACCAAATATTAAATACCACGTAACTTTACACGAGATGGATTCTTACATGTTTTTCTTAAAGTGCGGCTATACGACTGTCCACGTGCATTTCGTGTTTTCTTTATTTTTTTTCAAAAACATAATTTTTTTCTCTCTTTTGTTCCATGCATATCATCAATAATGCTGTAACACAATAAAAAATCTATTCAAACAATTAAAATACAATTGTACTTTTGAAAAAACTGGAAAAAAAACCTGCGGCTATACGAATGTCTATCACTGTATTGCAGAAAGCAAACAATTGATCCAAGATCTTACTGACTTCATTGGAATATCGAAAGGATCAACGAAAACCATTTTGAGGGACCATTTAGGCCTCAAAAAAAGAAATTTCGACTGGTGCCGAAAACGCTTTATTTAATGGAAAAACATTGCCGCCGTTGATGTGTGTAAAAACAAACGAAATGAACCGTATCATAACTAGAAATGAGACTAGAATCTACGCTTACAACTCGGAAAGGACCCATCAATTAAGTGAAGAATCGAGTGAACCTTTATTAGCCGAAAACGAAAAGAAACGTTGAAACGAGTTAAAAATCAAGATCATTTTGACAGTAATGAGGGGAATAAAATGAATTTAGAAGAATAAATAAAGAGTTTTTGAGTTACAAACAAACTTCCGTTTTTTTCCTCAGTAGTACATACAAGAAATAAACATGCATTGAAATTTAGAAAGGTGATTTAGTTAATAAAAGGAAAAATAACCTAATATATATTTCTCTACTAATAATGTGTAAACAATGTGAAATCACAACACATATCTGCTCAGTTAATACTAATCCAATTTACACAGGCTAATTACTTACAGTTTGGGTAATTTGTACGGTTCGCCACTTTTACGATGAAATACGTTGTCAATAAAAACACCGTTCTTGCTAAGGCAGAACAGCGTAAACTCGTCGTTCATATCATGTTGAATGATGAAGTGCTTTCGAGAGACAAAGCTGTTTTTTCCAACATGAAAATCGACCAGCGACTTGGATGAGTTGCGACCAACTTCGATAACGTCCTCGCTTATCAGCAACATGTTGTCCTTACTGATCAGCCGTCCGATGAAATTGTGATAGTTCGCCGTGTTACTACTACCAGTAGCACTAATACCACCAGCTGAGTTATTAGCCGTTGCCATAAGACTATTGCCAATGTTTAAACCACACAACGGCAGTGGTTTAAAACTACCAGAACCGTTGCTCAGCTTTGAAGAACCACAGGCGGACGGGGTGGGTGACGGAGAGGAAACCGGTGATGATGATTGTAACGACGTTGAAAAGCGCCGAGAAGAGGACACTCCTGTACTACCGTTGTTGCTGTTACTATTGCTACTAGTTGCGGGAACTTGCATTTGATAGCTTGTAGCAACGAGCATATTATGGCTACTGCTGCCTGGCGAGGATTCGTTCGAATCCGGAACATTAATCAACGGTTCTGGTTTAATCACACTCACTTCGCCATTGCCACGAGATGGTATACAATCTTGCGTTGCACCTGACATCATGCTGCGGTAAGTATTTGAGAACCCGCAATAACGGAAGAAAGCAAAATTAACAGCCCAAACCGACTGCACCAATACGCAACTGTTCCTGCTTTTAGCCTGTAAGTTATTTCACTTCCACTAAGCGTAACGTAATGTACGCGTAACTCCAGTATGCCAACTTATTATTTAATTCACATGAACAAGCACTAAGAATCTCGCTGTTTTATCTTTAGCCACGATATGGAATTTGAGCATATAGCTTTAGGAAACGTTAGGGGTATTTGAATGTATATTTCTGCACAAAATGTTTACGTTATAGCCAATGTGTTACATTTCTTCCAGCACTCCACATTGCATGTTGATTTCTAAAAAACAAAAAGAGGAAAAAGAAAAAACATGAATTAAACACATCTCCTTTGGCATCCTTCTGAAAATGTTTCGAATGAAGCAATATACGGAACCCAATGAGACGAAAAATGCGCTATTGTTTTATTTTACGAGCAGATGCATAACTCATCGGCCAAAATGTAACTGTGGGGCTACATCAAGCGTAACGTAATGATTTTGACATTAACGATTAATGCCAAACTGCTGCGCCGCTGTCAAAACGTTTGCGGGTCGGCCGAGGCGTAAACCCGAGCGTAATTATTTTTTTCATACGCTTTGCTTACAAACAGAGAATAATTTATGTTTTTATTTGCTGGTATAGCAACAAAATCCGAAAAAACAGATAAAAAAATTCAGAAATCAATTAATTTCTCTTCTATTTCTATTTTCTTGGACCAATAACACGAACGTAAACACGTTTCACGTTTCGTTTTTATATTTTTGCTGCCACACGAAGCGTAAACGTTTTGACATTACAAATTAATTTTACGCTAGTTTTCACGCTTCGTGTAGCCCCCTAGTAAGGAGAATTTTATTTTAAAATAAAACTTGTTCAAATTTGTTTGTGATTCCGACAGTGACCAACGTTTTTAATACTGTGTTGGTATTACTGTCATCAACATTTGTGTAAAGTATACTTCAAAATACGAATAAGTGTTTGCGATGCTTTGCGGACCTTTTGTAAACAGTTAAAAGTGAATTCTTCGTTTTCAGTTACGTCTGAAACTATTCGACATTGGAGTTTCATCGATTTTTATGCGAGGAATGGAATTTTTAATGCCAAAACGTTGAAAATGTTTCAGAAGCCCTTTGGTGAGCAAGCTCTATCGAAAACAAGAATTTATAAGTGGTACAAAATGTTCAAACGGAGCCGAGCAAGCGTAGAACACGAGGCACAGCAAGGACGAGCATCAACATAAACGGATAAGCTTAACTCAAAAAAATTGAATTGATGCTCCGACGATCGTCGATTGCGTTGTCGCGCTTAAAATCGTCGATTGACAGTACGAATTCTCGCTAACCTTTTTGGTATATCGAAAGGATCAGTGAAAACATGAGTGATTTTGAGTGATTATTTGAGTGAGTGAAGTGAGTGAACAGTGAAATGTCGGTTGGTGCCAAAAACGCATAATTTCATGGAAAAACTGCGCCGCGTTGAAGTGTGTGAAACAATGTTTATCGACTATCACGACAAAATGAAACGCATCACAGACAGAGGCCAAACCAAGGGCCCTATTATGATGCTCAAACTCGTTTACGGAATTGACTCCAATGTTCATCTGAGTTCAGTTTGGTATCGCGACACTTGCGTTTCCGTTACGGAAAGGATAAATTTTCCGTAACAGGAGCTTCCAACTGGATGAACTTCCTTTTCCCCCTATTACAGAACTCGTACGGTGGATTCGAGTGAACTTCTCGTACTCGTTTGTCGAACTCGATGGTCGGTAGCACGGTTTTCAATTAGAGAAGCTCCGAGAGCTAAATGTGCTAAAATGTGCTACAAAGCTTAAATTTGAAAGCTTGTCAAGCTCTTCGAATACGAACTGCCAATCTGGTGCATTTTTGTAAACATTGCACACACAGATACACATACACAGATAGCAGTTCAGATGTGCGTACGATTCTTGCTATTATATTTCTGAAAATTTAAGATGATTTCCTCGTCTTACGTTTTCGATAGCGACAGTGATAGCGAAGAAACTGAAATTATAACGATTCATCGCAAAATATTGCGATGTAAATCCGACCCACTGAATTTTTCATCACCAGGGTAAGTGTGCCCAAAATCGAAAATGATCAATCGATTTTTCTTTCATGTAATAATGTTGTTGCGGGTTCAAGAAAAATTTTCGCATCTCAAGGGAAATGTTTTTGACCATACTTTCCGAAATAAAAATAAACTTACCGAATCTCATCGCCCTATTTGCAACTGCTGTAGCAACATGATTTAAAAAAAATACCCGTATCTTTCCGGCCCATTCGGGACTGCGGTAACCACAGGAATACAAAACATTTACCTACTCTTGCCCTTCTTTCTTCCGAACTAATTAGTTTCTTTACGGGGCAATCAACTACCACATGAATAAAAAAAAACCACCAGTATCCTTTCGGCCTACCTAGCTATCCCTGCGGAGCATAAACAATACAAACTAATTGATAAAATCAAAGACATCCTAACGGAGCTGCTCTTTCCGTAGCAAAAAGTTGACGGAAATCCGTTTGTCAAATTTGAGATTCCGTACGAGTTTCATGAAGCCGAGAGTACTCGATACCCGAACAAAAAAGTCACTCATATTTTCCATAGTGAGACGAAATACCTGAGCGCCGATTCGTTTCTTACCAAAGGCCAGAAAGAAAGCGCAACACCGAACAACTTTTTTGTCTCTGTCACGCTAATGTAGCATCCAGTCCCGCACTCCAACGTCAAACTGTTAGAAACTTTTAGTTTCATGCAGGAACACAGAACGAACGACGCAAGCAAATCGACTATGCATCATCGGCGTAAAAATAGTGTTTAACTGTGAATTATAAGCTGTTGCTTATTTCGGTAAGTAAATTTAAGCATCGGGAAGCATTTCTCGATTAGTATTTACTTCTAAATAGTGAAAGTGCACCGCGTCTGTTTCCATTTTCAGCTAACCATTAGAAGCCTCCGGGACAATGTCGATAGGGCGGATGGTACAGGATACATGGAATACAGGATTCAGGGATGGATACATGGATACGTACACGCAGAGATAAGTGAAAAGTGCATGTACATGGTGGAATAGTGAAACAATTGTGAAAATATTGTAATTGTAAAACATTTGTGGTTATGAATAAATACAAAACATTGTTTACAACATCAGAACGATATGACAATTCATTGAGAGTATGGAGGTGAGAGGTGTATGGAATGAGAGGAAGAGAGAATAAAAAAAATAGGGGGAAACGCTCACGGCACCCATACGATTTCTTCAGCTATAAGCTTCAGGATTCCGCTATAAGGCGCTCCCTCGCATACAGTCTTCCGCTATTATTTTCACAGAACTCAGTTATTCCGGTAAAACCGCCATACTGAGAGGGGGCATCTCACGAGTCGAAATCCGCGGCTAGAAAAATGAAAAATTGAGCGATTTTTTTGTTCGGGTACCCCTCTGCTCGAATCGAGTACTCGAACGTTCATCCGAGTTCATTTTGCTATAGCTTTCTCTTTTTGCCTTCTCTCTTGCTGTATTCTGCTTTCTCTGTTACTGTGTTCACTCGATCGTTCGAGTTCTCGATTCGAGTTTCATAATAGGGGGGAATGTGTACGACGGCGGATTGCATTACCCACCACCACAAGAACCTCACACCACCAACGCAGCATAGCGCCAGCCAGAAATGCACGAATAGGTATGCCCTATAGGGAAGAGTGAATCGACGAGCGAGCCAAAGAGACAAAAAGATAGCGAACAATAAACCGACCCCTTAACCGAAACCGAAACCCGAAGCATTTCTATTTCTCGAACGGAAGGGAGAGAATACGAGAGAAAGCAAGAGGGGGCATATAGGAGAGAGGAAGACAAGGGGAAATTTCGAGAAATAAATTCGAGGGATCAGGCCTTCTCAGTATGGGCATATACATGAACGAAATACACTGGTCCCTGATTTGTCCGTGGTTTGTCCCTCGTTTATCGCTCGAAACTCCATGGTGAGAATCGCTCGGGCACTTAATTTTGTCCACTGGATTACGTATATCCGATTGTCGATATTTTGATGGCGTTTGATTGCTACACATGTCAGTGACTTATGGTAAAACGTTCGCCCATTTTGAGTTATCAGTCAATTTTTGACAGCTGTTTTGCTTAGACAAGATTTGGTCCATCGTCGATTTTTGTGTACTCCAAAAGTAATTGACCACAAAACGGTAATTTCAGTTTTGGAAAAAGGAAAAAAAACAGGAAAAAGCAACAGAGGGCCAGATCTGGGGAATGAAGTGGATTTGACATCACTAATGAGTTGTTCCAATGAGTGTGTATTCCAATGTGGTGGACGAAAGCTCTCGACCGCCAGCGGTGGAAAGCTTCCTTGGAACAGGTAAAGACCGCTCGGCGGTTGTAACCGGATTAGGTAAATGCATGAAGTGTTGTTTAGACCAAAAATTCGGGCAGAAACAACGATGTGTGAGCAGGACCGCGACAACCAATTTTGGTTTTTCCACAAATACGGGCGTTTATGACGGATTGCTTCAGGCAAATTGGACATAACTTGCAGGAAATATTGTTTATTGACCCTTCTACCCTTTAGCATATACTCATAATGCACCACGACCCTGAAATCGAAGAAAATTGTAAGCAAAACTGTTCACATTCAACCAAATGTTGGTTTTCTACGTTCACATCTTCTCGGCCCTCTGAAAAAAATTTGAACCACCCATAAACGCTGCTGTTGGTCTTAAAAGCTTCAGTGTAAATCACAGTAAACATTTCGATTGCGTCCGAGCTCTTAATTTTGTTTTCCACACAAAATTTGATAAAATGTCTTTGCCATCAATTTTTTGGAATAGAGAAAAAACGACGATGAGCCAAATCTTGTCTAAGCAAAATAGTTGTCAAAAATTGACTGATAACAGAAAATGGGCGAACCTTTTACTATAAGTTACTGACATGTGTAGCAACCTAACGCCACCAAATCGAAGACCGCATATACGTAGGCCGCGGAAATTCAAAAGTTGCGAAAAATTTTTAACATTTTTGAACATAACACATCGCTCAATAAGTTCGCAGGATGACATATAGATGGCGAAACAAATACAGAATCCTTATGATTTTTAGACAGTACCAACCTTCAAACGATATCTGTCAAAGTTTCATGACATTCGGACTATTATTTACCAAGTTACAGTGTGAACAATTCAATCAACTTTTGTAAATTGAAAAAAATGGAAAAATCAGAATTTCGTGTGCTCATTAAGCATTGCTTTGTGATGGGAAAAAATACCGTGCAAACTAAACAGTGGCTTGACAAATGTTATTCGGACTCTGCTCCATCGAGGCAAATGGTTGAGAACTTCTGCTGGCAAGGTTATGGCCTCCGTATTCTGGGATAGTCATGGTATATTGTTCATAGACTATCTTGAGAAAGGTAAAACAATCAACAGCGAATATTACATGGCATTGTTGGAACGATTGAAGGCTGAAATCGACGCAAAACGACCGCACATGAAGAAGAAAAAAATACTCTTTCATCAAGACAATGCACCGTGTCACAAGTCAATGAAAACGATGGTGAAAATGAATGAATTGCACTTCGAATTGTTGCCCCATCCACCATACTCGCCAGATTTGGCCCCCAGCGATTATTGGCTGTTCTCGGATCTCAAAAGGATGCTCCAGGGAAAGAGATTTGGATCGAATGAGGAGGTCATCGCCGAAACTGAGGCATATTTTGAAGGGAAAGATAAATCGTTCTACAAACATGGTATCGAAAAGTTAGAGAAGCGTTGGACTGACTGTATTGCCTTAAAAGGAGACTATGTTGATGAATAAATACAAATTATATCAAAATATTGTTGTTTTATAAGCTATCCTACGGACTTATTGAGCGATGTGTTATCCTGTTATGGCAGGACCTTGGACGCAAATTAAAGCAACATAAATTCAAATTAAAATACTAACTGCGGTGGTAGTCTAATACTATTGTTTATTTGGGATGCCGAAACAAACCGAGCATCGATACAAAGACTGCAAAAAAAAGCCATCAAAATATCAATTTCAGACCGGCGTGGCAGGATGGGTTGGTTCGGGGCCAACAACTCTGCCTGTAAATAAGCAACGTTACAGAAAGCAACAAGGATTGACATTGTCTCAGCAACAATAGGCCAAGGCCGCTCAGTAGTTCTAATAATCGGATAAGAAGAGTCACTTATCACAACAGAGGGCAAAAAAGAAGAAACCACACTGACCATTATTCACAAAAAAACAAGGAATATTGATTAAAGTAACGTAATCAATAAGTAAGCAACAACATACATACATACATATCCGGCTACAACCGCCGAGCGATCTTCGCCTGCTTCACAGAATATTTCCACCGCTCGCGATCGAAAGCCTTCGTCCACCACCGTACAATAAGTAACACCAAGTCTCTATAAATACGACCCGATCCGTTCTTCTAAGATCAAAGAAAAACAAGCTATTCCCCTGCCAATACAATATTAAAATTTCTGAACTTTTCTTGAACATTTGCAATCTTAAACCTAATTCGAATTAAAAACATTCATTGACGAAATGGCAAACAATCCGATCTGGAGGGCCACACGAGGTGTTAAAACTAGCGTAAAATTAATTTGTAATGTCAATTCGTTTACGCTTCGTGTGGCACCAAAAATATAAAAACTAAATGTGAAACGTGTTTACGTTCGTGTTTTTGGTCCGAGAAAATAGACATAGAAGAGAAATAAATTGATTTCTGAATATTTTTTGCTGTTTTTTCGATGTTGTTGCTATACCAGCAAATAAGAACTTAAATTATCCTCTGTTTGTAAGCAAATCGTATGCAAAAAGTATTTACGCTCGGGTTTACGCCTCGGCCGACCCGCAAACGTTTTGACAGAGACGCAGCAATTTGGCATTAATCTGTAATGTCACAAACATTACGTTACGCCTCATGTGGCCCCCCAGGATCAGACATTAGAATAACATCCAATACTGACCCACTAGACATCGCCCGGATTTTAAGGAGATGCGACACTTCTAGTAGAGAACTAATTTTATTCCAAACAGGCAATAGTACTAATTACTAACATTTTCAACGCCTGGTTGAAGTTGGGTTACTTCCCAACCTCTAGACAACAAGCAAGAGTACTAGTACGTCTCTAAAACTTTTAAGAACTACAGCAATTGGCCAATCAGCTGCATAGACAAAATAAGATATAAAAATTATAGCAATTGCAATGCACTGGAAGCAGCATAACAACATTCCCGCAAAGCAATAGATGTTCAGACCAGAACACACGACTACATATGAAATACTTCGACTGAAAATATGATTACTTTTCACAAATCCACAAAAGGATAAACTTGTCTCACAATCCTCGGTTATGCAAACGTGTTTGATCTCGTTCTGGCATGACGAGAAGCTTTTCAAGCTAATCTATTTATATAAAAGAAAGTCGTGAAGATGTCGTTTCACTTATAACTCAAGAACGACTGAACCGATTTGGCTGAATATTGGTAGGGAGGTAGATTAGAACCCAAAGAAGGTAATAGGATACTTTTTATACTTCAGCCGCGTCACAATAATCTAACAAAACCCATGGTTTTCCTTCACAGTATCTTCACAGACGGGATATTTCACGCTCTCTGCTCGACTAAAGCCAAACAGAGCGAGCAACAGCAAAAAAACTATAGGCTTCTCTTTTTCGCTAATGGACCGTCCCCTCCCACCAAGCAAATCTTTTTCTTCATGCTGAGACGAATCTCTCACGTGTAACTCTCTCACACGTAACGCCAGACGAAGAGCGAAACAGCGAGCGATTTTTGGCTTCTCTTTCACACAACAGCTCACGCGTTTATGTGACAGCTCGCGTTTAATTTTTTGCCAATTTTATCATTAGCGTTGTAAACAAATCATTGTGCGCGAAAATAATATTGAATACTTACAATTTTAAGCATTTGTTTATTTCGGTAAGTTAGTTTAATCACCGGGAAGCATTTATCGATAATTATTTACTTATGAAAACATGAAACAGTACGAAAAAATTGCCCAACATTCTTCTTATTTGGCGCGGCAACCGCTGGGCGATCTTAGCCTGCACCAGAGACAATGTTAATCTCTGATATTTTCTGTAAGGGATTGTTTTTACGGGCGGGGTTGTTGGCCCTGCGCCAAACACCCCCTGTCATACTGGTATCGGGATTCGAATCCAAGCCAGCTACGTGACAGCGACGAGCATTACCTACTGCGCTATCAACGGGAGCCCATTTCCTTTGGGGCGGAACAAAAAGTTCGCCGGGTCTGCTAGTCTATATCATTCTATATTATAAAAATGCAGCTCTGTTTTGTGTGTGATTTATAGACTCAGAAACTACTGGACCGATTGACTCGAAATTTGGTATACAGGGGTTTTAGGAGACGGGGAAGAGCAACGTCATGATTAGAAACCCCACACTCTCCTCTTTTTTACCCCTCCCATACAAACTAACTGTTAAAAACATTAATTACTCCACAAGTTATGAATCAAATTTCATCAAAACTTGCACAATGGTTGTTGGTCACCTGAGAAATCATGTGACAAAATTTGGTCCTTGTAGGACGAGGGGAAGGGGCGGGGTGAATCCCTAATCCTTGAAATACTTCCTAAGGCAATATGGGCATCGTTTCTTAGGTTTTGGTGGTCTCCAAATCGAGTGGAAAGAGAGAGAGGGAGAGAAAAAGAGATGGAGAGCGAGAGAGAGAGAAAAAGAGAGAGAGAAAGAGAGAGAGAGAAAGAGAGAGAGAAAGAGAGAGAGAAAGAGAGAGAAAAAGAGAGAGAGAAAAAAAGAGAGAGAAAGAGAAAGAGAAAAAGAAAGAAAGAGAAAGAAAGATAGAGAAAAAAGAGAGAAAGAGATAGAGAGAGAGAAAGAAAGAAAGAGAGAAAGATAAAGAGAGATAGAGAAAGAGAAAGACAGAAAGAGGAAAAGAGCAAGATAGAGTGAGAGCGAGAGAGAAAGAGAGAGGGAGAGAAAAAGGAAGAGATAGCAATTTTACGCATTTTCTCTTTCCTCTTTCCCCACTGTGGTTCATTTGGCCGTACACATAGAGAATGGCCAAAGAATATTTCACAGAACAGAAAGCGCTACGAAAAGCTTTCTAACCACCTTCTACAATCTTGACCAGTTTTTGTCATCCATGTCAGAGTGATGATTTCTCCCAAACACTGCTATACTCAAAAATGCAAAAGTACCCAAAAAGGAATTTCAAAGACGGAAACAAGGAGACAGTACGAAGTCTGTCGGGCCAGCTAGTCTATTTAAAATGAAGTTCTGTTTTGTGTGTTCCTTAAGGACTCCGAAACTACTGGATCGATTCATTCGAAATTTGATATACAGGGGTGTTGGGGGCCGGGGAGTGCAATAGTCATGGTTAGAAACCCCTCATTCCCCTCTTTATTTCCCCTCCCTAACAACTAACTGTTAAAAACATTAATTGCTCCACAAGTTATGAATCGAATTTCATCAAAACATGCACAATAGTTGATGGTCACCTGAGAAACCATGTGACAAAATTTTTTTCTTGTAGGACGAGGGGAAGAAGTGTTCCCCATACAACCACAATTCTTAAAATACGTTTTAGGGCAACATGGGTATCGTTTCTTAGGTTTTGGTGGTATCTAAATCGATTGATTTCACTTAAAAGCCACTTCCTTCCTTCTTCCACCTATCACCACCTCTCATTCCATCCATCTTGAAGTAGTGTGATGTAGGGGGAAACTGCATAGTTTCCCTGCATTAAACTGCGTTTAATTTTTGAAGAAATTAAGAAAGAGAGGAAGAGAGACAAAGAGAGAGAAAGAAAGAGAGAAAAAGAGAAAGAGAGAAATAGAGAGAAAGAAAAAGAGAGTGAGAGAAAGAAAGAGATGGAGAGAGAAAAAGAGAGAGAGACAGAGAAAAAGGAAGAAAGAGAGCAAGAGAGAGAGAGAGAGAGAGAGACAAAGAAAAAGAAAGAAAGAGAGCAAGAGAGAGAGAGAGAGAGAGTGAGAGAGAGAGAGAGAGAAGAGAAGATTAGCAAGGGACTGCTACAGCCTTCTAGATTTCAATTAGGATCATGTAATAGAAAAAGTACATTTCACACCTTCCGGGTGATGGGGCTCCTATATAAACGTAATATGAAATTCAGCATAATTCGGGTTGTTTTCGAACAAATCGAACCAAATTCTGCAGGTGGGAGTTTTTGGGAAGGAAAAATCGGGAAATTCAGTACACATAGAAAGATCTAATATTTTACGCTTACTACTGATGTCATGCAGGCAGCGTTCTTTTCCCAACTCTTTTCAATGTTTTCCCATCGCATCTCTCCGAGACGAAAACCTGCTACCAATTTTAGTACATAAATTATATTGCAATCTGGTCATCGTATATTAAAACTGATTTTATTACGAAGAATGTAAAGCAGTCTGCAAAACCATATTTAAAATATTGTCAAAATTGATATATTAAAATAATTGAACCAAAAACAAAAGCTGTCGTTTTACCCGACCTCAAATTCCTAAAATGAACCTTACACTTACCTCCCACGCACAATACAATAGAAGTCCACGAAATAAGCAAAGTGGAACTACTAAACCTACACCTCATCAAACTATGTTTGCGTTACAATGAGAAATGCCGTGGGACCACGTTCCATTATATGAATCCATTCCATCCATTAGTGGTAAACTGTAAATAGTTTAGGTTTAGATTTCGGTTAAGACTTAGTAATAAATAACAAAAATAAAATAATTTTAAAAAATCATTTTCTATAAAATTTAGAGAGGTTTTTTCGAAAAAGTTTCCTTCGTGTCGTTTTTCAGTAGCAAATTAGTGCAATTACATTTCAGTTCCTTTGAAATAAAATATTTTTTCTGATAACGACTAAAATCATTGACGTTTCCATTTAAAACTAATAGCTAAATTGCAATGTAAGCCATGTTATTATTAAATGTAACACCGTTACTACTACTACAATCAGACTAATAATTTTTGCATCAGAACCTTATACAAAGAATAACATAATATATTAAATTTCAACCTATCAATATAACCTACAGTCAATTGCCTACAAGCAGCGGCGATCCGCCGTGTAGATCCTGCAAGTCTGGACGATAGGCTGATCGGTACAGGTGAAATAGTAAACCTGTTAAGAATGTACACAACTGCTTTCACTATCCGCAACATAACTATGGCGAAGGCTGTCAGCACCAATTTTACATTATAAATGAACATTAAAAATGTACAACACACCAAATGAAAATACTTTGGACTATAATTGTCCTTAATTGATAACTGATATGCGGCGTGATAGCCCCATTCTATAGTCACAACATTCTAAACGACTAACTTAAGACGTGAACACTGCACTAAATGATGCGGGGATTGTATATTTCAAATACTACTAGGCCCTACATAATTTATTACGTATATTACCAACGAACTCCAAATTTTCGTGAACTCAACTGGTTTGAAAAAATCTTGACGTGGATACCAATGATAACATATTGCGATACGTAATTAATACAGCGTCAACATAAAATCCAAATAATGCATAGCGTCACAAGTGAGGTAGGGACTCAAAATTTAATTGACACACACACAGTTTACTGTTGGACGCGTTAGAAGCATATTTTTTATGCAAACTTAAATCGTTTCGCTGAACACGAAAATATATTAATATTCCGGATATCGATAACTCGAATTACAATGGCACACAGTCATGTTGGATTCCATCAACTCAAACATCGTATAAACCGATCAGAACATTCTACGCAACAGCGTAATGTAATATAGCACCGAGCACTTCTATCCGGCAACAACCGAGCGGTCCTGGCACCAAACACTATACGTCCTAGAAGCACAAACTTCGACCTACACTGCCCTTCGCTCTCTTAGAAAATGGGTCTCCTAAACCATACGGCAACACAAAATACAAAAGCAATACAGTAAGAAAAAACTAAAAGCTTGACAACCTGGCAATTTCAGGAGATGAAATGAGACAGAGCGACAGACTTCCTCACGAGTGAACAGAACTAGAAATCAAATTTTTCGTACCCACATGTCGCTGAAACCTTGGCAGCGCACCAGTAACTATCCCGCTCTTACACACAGGACGACAGAAAAGCACGCGCGCGCGTTGATGTTTGTGGAGACTATTTTTGTTTGTTTATATTTTTCCTATTCGCTTTATGCGCAAAGACCGAGCACACATTGGCACAAAGCAAAACACAAGTGAAATGCGCGAATGAATATGTGGTAATGGTACAAATGTTGTTAGTATTGGTGTTATTCATAGCTGGTTGATTCGAATATACGATTGCAGGCTAGAATAAGGCTTGGAAAAAAACCAGTGTTAAACTACTCATCCATATCGTGATGCCAGATACCTCCTGCCTCTACAGCTTGATTTTCGCTAGGTGATTGATATGACACACATCACAATAAACACAAACGTACATTTTTTGTTTCATCGTTTGTTTATCTTGATACACTGTTAACTTTGTATTTTCGTAACTAAAATCATCGACTAAAGATGCTTATGTCTGTCCATTATAATTTATTTTACTATGGCGCAGTCAACAGTACGACGTGTGACGAAGATTGACTTGCAATACTGTTGAGCAAGGTGAACGTTCACAAAGTTAACATTGAACTAGGTTGGTATTATATCACTGCTATTGCTTAAGTACTGCAAATTCTAGAACGGGCTTATTTTACGTAGTTTTTATCGTATTTATAATTATATAAATTTCGAACCTTACCCTACTTTTGAACTAACAGACAGTCGTTTTCTTAGCTGCCTGAATCGATAGTTTTGAAACTAAGTTTCCATGAAACGTAGTGACGCTCCAAGGGACATGAACAGATAGATTTACTTGTTATTATAAAAATGTTCCCTCGCTACATTGAGTGATCATTGCTGTAGCTATAGCGTAACTCACAACATTTAACTCATGCATATAAGGCAAAGCATGATATACTCAAAACAATTTTCAAATTTAAACTTAAAACTACACAACTTTAATAACACAACAAAGGATCAAAACAACTGGGAATTGAATAAATTTTCCAGTAACTTATTTTAACAAAATCAATAAGCTAGGACCTGTTTGGCTCAATCAGAGCGACAGAATGTCTGTACGGGCGTACGGTCTGTTGAGCTGAGTACTGCAATCTAATGGCGTTACTGCGGGGACAGACGATGCATAACGTAATTTTTTTGACCTTACAGATTAATGCCAAACTGCTGTGCTTCTGTCAAAACGTGTATGTTTTGGCCGAGGCGTAAACAGTTTGGCATTACAAATTAATTTTACGCTAGTTTTTACGCTTCGTGTGGCCTCCCAGTTAGATTCCAAATAATTCAAAAACGATGCACCCTGATTAGTTGAACAAGGTGGAAATTTATTACTGCAAGGACAGACGATGCGTAACGTAATGTTTTTGGCATTACAGATTAATGCCAAACTGCTGCGCTGCTGTCAAAACATTTACGCGTCGGCCGACCTCGAATCCGACCGTAAACACTGTTAGCAAACGCTTTGTTTACAAAAAAAGGGATAATGTAAGTTCTTATTTGCTGGTATAGCAACAAAATCGGAAAAAACAGAAAATAATATTCAGAAATCAATTTATTTCTCTTCTATTTCTGTTTTCTAGGACCAAAAACACGACCGTAAACACGTCCGTAAACACGTTTGACATTTCGTTTTTATATTTTTACAGCCACACGAAGCGTAAACGGTTTGGCATTACAAATTAATTTTACGCTAGTTTTTACGCATCGTGTGGCTCCAGCTTTAGGCTTTTTCTATACAAAACTTTTTCAACGCATTACTATAGAGTGTAGTTCAGTGTAAAATCAGTCCGCATCTCTAGCTACACGTCAACACTTTTTCGTATACACTATAGAGAGTTCCCAGGTGTACCTATCCGACCCGATCAAGATCGCGCCATACAAAAGCCGACCCGACATTGTAATGAACATTCCCGACCACGGAATCGTCGGTGGATATTTCTTATTGTGTCAGGAGTGGTCGGGGGAGACAATACATTAAAAGCAAAATCACAAGTCACAGTTTTGAACAAGGCACCTACCTCAACTCCGTAGAGGAGCATCGTTTTTATACACAGTTTTGGCTTTGATTTCAATGTGAGGTAGAAATAGCGCTGTAATCAAGAAGAACTAAAAGTTCGTAACTTAAAAATATTATGGAAGTAAAATATTTCTGCGATTATGAAGATATCATTTTATAACAGTACCACTGTACATCATGTTCATAGATGAGAACCACATGTTCTTGTGTATGCAATACGACTCGCATAGATATTGAGAAAAAGAACATGGAAACAAGCAAATGTTATGCATCAATACTTAAAAACAGTGCATACCGCATGTTTAAAATACACAATGTTATTCATACCGAAAATCACAGGTTCTATAAGTCGCATTGATACGTAAGAGAATAATACATCAAATCGTAAACGTGCTCCTCGCATTAATTCAATGAAAGCATTTAGAACACCAATATGCCGGATGTTTTGATACGCAAAGCTTCTACAGAGTCTGGATTTGCTTAACGAAAACCCACGCCAGTTTCTGTACGCTATACTTATGGATGAAAGATTCGAATATAAACCATTGTAGCATTTCGCTGTCAGGTTGATTCGCGGTTTGATAAAAACAACAATCCGATCAGTGTAAAATAGGTCAATGTAAATGAACAAAGCTTATTCCATGGCCAAACAACCTCCGGCTTTCAAACACCTTAGAAAACATTCTGATGCCATAACCATTATCTCTATCACTTGGTTCTAGGTATCTTATCATTAATTTCCAACATGCAAACTAGCGTTTTCAGTGAATCACTAACGTACCAAAGTAATCACAAATTTTTCGTGTAAAAACGGTTTGATATAATGTAGCTCGCACCCGTCGTAACACTTTTCACTTTTTACTGCAGTGTGGCGACCATTGCATTAGCGTGCGAGGGTGGCACATTGCTATGAATTATTCTTTACAGATATACGTTAGCACGAACACTCTAGCAACTACGGCTTCAGTAGTCCTCAAGATTGGTGTGTTCTCTTGTATCGCAACACTTGCAACGTTTCATATAACATCAAAAAACTTGTCATTTTAATTTCGACCAATCATAGTGCCAAGCATGAAGGCATATCTGGGGGGCTCCATGAGACGTGAAAACTAGCGTTAAATTAATTTGTGATGTCAAATCGTTTACGCTTCGTGTGGCAGCTAAAATATAAAAACGAAATGTCAAACATGTTTACGTTCGTGTTTTTGGTCCAAGAAAATAGAAATACAAGAGAAATTGATTTCTGATTTTTTTTCTGTTTTCTCCGATTTTGTTGCTATAGCAGCAAATAAGAACTTAAATAATGCATATGAAAAAAAATAATTACGCTCGGGTTTACGCCTCGCGCGAGCCGTAAACGTTTTGACAGCGCCGTAGCAGTTTGGCATTAATCGTTAATGTCAAAATTATTACGTTACGCCTGATGTAGCACCCCAGTATTGTACAATATTTACGACGAAGTGAAACTTCAACCAATCAAAACTTACATAAGTATTGACATTTACTTGAGCCAATGTGGTCATACTGCGGTGCCAGACCAAGCGAAAATCGTACCGTAAAAACGTCAGATCGTATACGCTTCGTGTGGCAGATTAAATAAATAAAACCGAAATGTCAAACGTGTAAACACGTTTATTACTGAATATTTTTTTCTGTTTTTTTACAAATTGTTACTGTTCCAGCAAATAAGAACTTTCATTAGAACCTCTGTTTGGAAACTAACTTAAACTTACCAGACTTGTTAGAATGACCATGACCAACGTCACAAGCCAGGTGAAGGTGGATGGAAAGCTCTCCAATCCCTTTACTACCACCAAGGGATTACGGGGACGGTCTAGCGTGCCTCCTCTTCAACATCGTGCTGGAGCGAGCCATCCGGGACTCGGGAGTGGAGACCTCAGGGACAATCTACTTCAAGTCCAGCCAAATCCTGGCCTATGCTGATGACATAGACATTATAGGTCGGCGGATCTCTGATGTAGCCCAAGCCTACACAGGAATTGAGCAAGCCGCGGAGAACCTTGGCCTGCAGATAAACGAAAATAAGACCAAGTTCATGATGGCGCCACCGTCAGCAGCCCCACCAACAACATCGGCGAGCATACGTGGGGTGACGTACTAATAGGTGATCGAAAGTTTGAAGTCGTCCCGAACTTCACCTATCTAGGGTCAAAGGTTAGCACTAACAACGACATAACCGAGGAGATTCGCGCAAGGGTGCTAGCAGCCAACAGGTCGTTCTACAGTCTGAGGAAGTTATTTCGCTCACATCTCGTGTCGCGACGGTCGAAGCTGGGGTTATATAGAACCTTCGTAATCCCAGTACTCACATACGCATCTGAGACATGGACACTATCAAAAACTGACGAAACCCTCTTAGCCGCGTCCGAGAGGAAGATGCTCAGATTGATATTTGGCCCCGTATGTGAGGAGGGACAATGGAGGAGCCGCTACAACAGCGAGCTGTACGCAATGTACGACGACCTCACTGTCGTGCAGCGTGTGCATCTCGCCAGGCTCCGGTGGGCTGGTCATGTCATGAGAATGGCGGACGACGAACCAGCCCGTAAAGTCCTCTTAAGCCGTCCAGAAGGACAGAGGGGGCGTGGTAGGCCCCGTGTGAGATGGAGAGATTGTGTTGACCGGGACGCAACAGTGGCCGGCATTCCAATGTGGTGGACGAAGGCTCTCGACCGCCAGCGGTGGAAAGCTTCCTTGGAGCAGGTAAAGACCGCTCGGCGGTTTTAACCGGATTAAGTAAGTAAGTAAGTTTGGAAACAAAACATTAGCTAACGGTTTTTATGCCTCGGCTGACACATCAGCGTTTTGACATACGCGCAAACAGTTTGGCATTTATCTGAAAAGTCAGATCGATTTTCGCTTCATGTGACCGTCCAGTGTGTCACACGCGGAGAGCCCTTAAACGAGAGAGCATAAAGAGTCATCCGGAACTGCAGCGCCAGACGAAGCGTAGCGTAACTGCGGGGACACACGATGCGTAACGTAACAAGTTTGACGTTACTGATTAATGCCAAACTGCTACGACGCTGTCAAAACGTTTACGGCGTAAACCCGAGCGTAATTATTTTTTTCATACGCTTTGCTTACAAACAGAGAATAATTTATGTTTTTATTTGCTGGTATAGCAACAAAATCGGAAAAAACAGATAAAAAAATTCAGAAATCAATTAATTTCTCTTCTATTTCTATTTTCTTGGACCAAAAACACGAACGTAAACACGTTTCACGTTTCGTTTTTATATTTTTGCTGCCACACGAAGCGTAAACGTTTTGACATTACAAATTAATTTTACGCTAGTTTTCACGCTTCGTGTGTCCCCGCAGTAACGATTTTAGCATTTCAGATTAATGCCAAACTGCTGCGCTTCTGTCAAAACGTTCATGTGTCGGTCGACTGCAAACCTGACCGCAAATCCGACCGCAAAACTGACTGATAAGTTCTTATTTGCTGGTATAGCAGCAGAATCGAAAACTACAGAAAACATATTCAGAAATCAATTTATTTCTCTTCTATTTTTGTTTTCTTGGACCAAAAACACGAATGTAAACTCGTTTGACATTTCGTTTTTATATTTTTGATGCCACACGAAGCGCAAACGATATGACGTTTTTGCGGTCCGTTTTGCGCTTCGTCTGGCCCCGCAGAATGGTTTTTTTTTTTAATTTTTCCCGATGCATGGTCTACAAATAGGACAGTTGCAGTTACTGTCACATAACGTTTGTAACTGTGGCGACAGACGATGCGTAACGTAATATTTTTGACATTAACGATTAATGCCAAACTGCTACGCTTCTGTCAAAACGTTTACGGCTCGGCCGAGGCGTAAACCCCGAGCGTAAATACTTTTTGCATACGCATGCTTACAAACAGAGGATAATTTAAGTTCTTATTTGCCGGTATAGCAACAAAATAAAAAAAAACAACAGAAAATAATATTCAGAAATCAATTTATTTCTCTTCTATTTCTATTTTCTCGGATCAAAAACACGAACGTAAACACGTTTCACATTTCGTTTTTATATTTTTGCTGCCACACGAAGCGTAAACAGTTTGACATTAATAATTAATTTTACGCTAGTTTTCACGCTTCGTGTAGCGCCACAATAACGTCATAAGCGCGAACTCTTTGAGCGTCTCTGGTATACATCAACCATTATATGAATCTGTCAAATCTTTTCGGATCTAAATGTTTGTGTTTCATTCTGCTTATACAAATTGTGACGCGGAACGTGAATTGGAATTATTGATTCTCGAAATATACACTATTCACTTACTTTCGATTGTATATTATCACTCGCCAACTGTACGGATCGGTGGTAGCGCATTTTAACGTTTTAACCAAATGCGTAATTCTTCGACAACGCAAGTTGGAAGCACAACAAGATGAATCCCATATCGCTTTACATAACTACGTCTAGATTGGTGTTTCAGTCTGATTTGTCTAGCGAACTTGAAGACTTGAATCGGTTATTACCCTACCTGCGTAAAAGTCTTAGTTGCGTTGTATGCTACAAGCTACTAGTTGAACCGCAGAGCCCATCAGCAACCGGTTGTCAGCATCATGTTTGTCGCGTTTGTGTTGGCAAGCGCAAGAAGCTTAAGCCGGTATGCCGCTTCTGTAAAGATTTCTTCCAATACCGGGAGAACATGCAGCTACGCATCCTGTTGCAATGCTACAAAAGCATCTGTTTGTATATTCGTACTAAACCGATTTACACTGAGATTCAGAAGTGCTCCACGATACAGTCATTGTCTAAAGGAAGCGTACCGGGTGGTAGCCGAGGAGTGCCCCCCAATAGTCTTATGGATTTGATCGAGGAGGGTGCAGGGTTCGTCGATGTTTTCCAGTGCAATTCCGGACTGTCCAGATCAGCTTATTCCATACTACCGTGCATCTTCCCGGTACCAGTCGTGAGCGGTACCTACGACAGGCCTGATAATTGCAAATCTCCTTCACAAAAGCTCAAATTAAAATTAAAAGAGTCAGTACAACAGGTGGTGTACTCGCAATTACACGGTTCGCAAGAGAAACTACGGCAACCACAGGATTTACAACTGCAGCCACCGCTACAAAAACTACAGAAATTACAAAAATTACAGCAGTCAAATAAAAAACTTAATGTTCAGCAGCAACGACAAAAACAATTACAACACGAGCGGCCTTTACTTCATCAGAATTTGCAACGTCAAAAACTTCAGCATGAACATCGACGACAACTTTATCGACAGCAACAACAATTCATATTAATACAAAAACGAAAACGTCAGCAGAAAATGGGACTTCAGCAGCAACCGAAACAACATCAGCAGTTACAACAGCTACAACATCCGCAAAAGCCACAACATCAAGATCAACAACAGAGACAATTGCTACAGCATCAACAACAGGAGCAACATAAGTTACAACTTCACCAACAGCAGCAACAGCAACAGGTATTGTTGCAAAGGCAACCAAATCAACAAATAATGCAACTACCACAACAACTATCGCCGCAACAACAGGAAAAGCAAGCTACTATAATTCAACAGCCAGTGCAGGCGATGCCGTCAGTTTTTCCTCCTTCGCAACAGCAACCGAGATCCGCTGGTTCTGATGATAGTTCGATCATTAATCAATCCAGTGTATGTCGCGTAGTTCCGTCTCGTTTTGGTCCAGCGATTATACACACAAAGTCACTGTCCAACCGCATTAATTTTGTGGCCCCAAGTATTGTGTCCACAAATTCAATGCCGTCAAGCGTCGTAACACCAGTTTTGAAGAATACGTGTGCACCGACAACACCACGTATTGTTAACATTACTACACCGCAGGAAATCAAGTATCAACAAACGCCGATCAAGACGGTTTCTAGTGGTTCCACAATGTACTCGGTTCTTTATGCTGGAAATGGGAACAAGTTCACGATCAAGCGGAAGCCGGACGCATCGTCAATTTTAAAAACAGTTGACGCCCAACCGATGAAGATGGTAGCGACGATGGTTTCGGTGGCAACTACGTCACAACAACCTCTCATGTCTTCGTCCCAGACACAATTGGCTCAAATGAAGCCGTGTTTGTCGGCAATTGGACCACAACGTCACCCGCAATCAACAACCACGCAATTGCCACAGCAAGTACAGCAGCAGCTACCTCAGCAACACTTTATTCAACAACCTTCTGCACAACAAACAATAGTTTATAAGCACGAACTTCAGCGGCAAAACTCACCACAATTTTCGCAACAGATGCAACAAACCCGACAACAGCAACAATTGATACTTCAGCAACCGCAACGACAGCAACAGTATCAGCAATTGCAAAAAACACAACAGTTTCATGTACAACAATCTCAATTATTGCTACATAAACCACAATATCAGCAGCAATCGCAACAACCACAAGTTTTACAGCTACAACAATTGAATACGCAGCAGTTGCAGCCGTTGAAATTACAGCATCAGATGCAATTGCAACAGCAACCTTTGCTAGAACAACAGGAAGCTGTGCAGCCATCGCAACAGAACCTTCCGCAACGACAACAATTTCAGCAACAACAGCAACAACTTAAGCGGAAAGGTTGTCGCTGTGGCAATGCAACCCCTACACCTGGAAAGCTTACATGTTGTGGCCAGCGCTGTCCCTGTTACGTTGATTCAAAGTCTTGCATTGATTGTAAATGCCGTGGTTGTCGCAATCCACACCGCGCCGACGGTTTGAAGGTAGCGTTTAAATCGCCCATAATTTGTGCACGTATAAACCGACATTATTTCGTTCAACATATAAATGCCTTATCTGTTTTTCACAAACGATTACAGATCCGACGTTCTCTCTCAGAGCTGTTGCAACAATACAACACCACACATGTTCAGGGACAAGGTTCTGTCGAAGTGAAGAAGGAGTCCACCCAACAACAAGACATGCAAGCAGGGGTATCTATGAGTGGTGTACCAGGTGATATAGGTGAATCAGCAGTGGTCGTTCCAAACATAACGTCCGTAACTTACTGCCTTAATGCGGTGAAGGTATCTACAGAACCGATCACCACTGTTGCCTCGAGAAGTTTTGGAGGATCGAAGGTGAAGATTATTAGTGCCGGTCATCAAGCGGCAGCACCAGCAATGGTTGCCGCTATGAAACCAAGATCGGCAACCCCTGTTACAACTACCACTTCGCTCCTTAAGCAGGACTTGAGCAAACATCCTATAACTAGTGTGTTACCTTCGGCGCATTGTATGCCTTCGTCGAACGAAAGCGGTTTTAGTATTCGGCCGATTCTGGGGAGCTACGTGAACGAAACTGCATCGTCCCTTAACTATCATCCAGTTACTATAAACTCCGTTTCTTCGACCGCTTCAACGGACACTACTAGTGGTCTATCCTCGTCTTCGATCATGACTCCGCTTGTCGGTATTAACAGCACGAATACTATTGTACCGGTAAGTGCAACTAGTTCTCCGGTCAGCAATAACTACTTCGGTCGTTTATGGACACGTTTTGGCGATACCAGCGATTCATGTGCTTTACTAAGTCCATCTATTACAAGAGTAGGAGGAAACGGAAGTGGGCCGTCAACATCGAGACAGCATATAGTTTCCCAAATCATACGCAAGCCGGATACTTTGCTAAGTCAAAACTCAGTTCGCGCTGGTGCCATACCTATAACATCATCTGTAGCAGCTTCCCTCTCCCCTCTGTCACCATCATCTTCTCTGTCACCTTCAATGCCTATTGTGAATGCGCCAATCACGTCTCCTTCGTCCAGCATGATGTTTGGTGGTGGGATCAATCCGATTACAACCGATTTTTTAATCATAAACCATAGTCCTGATCCTCTCTCAAGTTATGACGTTAACTGCATTACCAATTTAGATCACTTACTCGGCTCTGATGGTGACTTGTGCGAGGACCTTGAAATCCCTGCATCTAGTTTGGTTTCCATTGATTGATTGCGTTGCATTCGTCATGTAGCCATTAAATTGAATAAACTTTTACATTTTTTTGTTATCAATAATTTCATTGATTCGATTCTTAGGAATGCCCTGGTAATACTGCCCTGGCCCATTTAAGCTTCTTTTCCATTTGGTTGTAAAAAATGGCTTAATATTTTTCGATGCTTGAACGTTTATTTGAAAGGTTGATTCTTCAATTTTTTTATGACAAATTCACCACGGCTAGCTTAGCAGTAGTAGATTCGATCGACCTATTTTTGAGTACATTTTCGATTGTCTGCTCCTATCTCGGCAATGGTAATTTAAATTTCGGTCTGAAGGTCGTCAATAGTTGCTGTATTGTCCGCATAACATTTATCTTTCACCAATCTCCAAAGATAACAGTCCAATGGTGTCAAATCACAACTTCTTGGCGGCCCATTCACAACACCATTTCTGCTGATTATTCGCTGTCCGAAGATGCGGCGCAAACGATCGTGGTTGTCGCTGTATGACAGATAGCGGCATCCTGTTGAAAGTAAATATCGTCTGAGTTCTTAGCTTCAATTTCGCCAAAGAACCAATTAGCCAACATTGCTCGGAAGCGAACGCTATCGACGGTTACGGTGGCTCTTTCTTCATTCATTCATACGGCGGCCGATGATGCCGCCAGACCAAAATCTGCACCAAACAGTCACTCGTTTTGGGTGCATTGGTGAATTCTTGCACGACGTGTGGGTTTTCTGAACCACAAAAACTTCAATTCTGCTTATAAACATAGTTTCCGAGATGGAAATGAGCATCAATCAAATCAGCTTTTCAAATATCGTACCGTTTGAGTTGAAGACCTACACCTTTGGAAATAAGTTTCTCATATTTCCTAATTTTATGAAACCAAAATTGTATTGTATACATAAAGTTGATGAATCAACCTATCAAATATATGTTCAAGCATCGAAAACATGAAGCCGTTGTGTTTTTATAATCAAATAAAAAAAAGCTTAAATAGGCCATCATTATACTCGTACATGAATATACGATTCATGAATTTTATTTTTGATATAACATTTATACTTTATTGATCTTTAGTTTATAATTTCATTTATCGAGTAATTTTAGCAACGAATTTGAATGTTTTCTAAATTTATTAACGCAATACTGACAGATTTTTAATGAATTATGAAACATTTACTGTGGTAATCATGTTTCTTTTCTGTCACGTCTTAGTACTTTAATTCATTCAAAATATTGTGAATAAAATGTATCCATCTCATCAGATTTATTATTATATTATGACAAGTGTACATAAAATGATAACCATATGAAGATCGGTTTAAAATCGTAGTACACTCAGTTGATGTGTCATATTTGTTTGAATCATTGTTTCGCGAAACTGAACTAAACCTCTCAAAAACTTATATTGTGGTCGAAAAAATACTAAGCCGAATTAAAAACTCAATATTAGGTATGTGAATTAATGTATGCGCTTTTTATTCGACATTTGTGCCTAACTATAAAAAAACGTACGACTACCTTAATTAAAGTATTGTCTGTCGTTAGCTACTACTTTGTCCCATCGTTTAGGTAGTTGCTCGATTCCGTGTCGATAGAACTTCTCAAATCTTTAGGAGTGATGCAGTCAAAGATCCATTTTTCAATGAGAAGTGAACCGCTGTGCTGCTAAATCGTTACTCATGTAACGGAACAAATACTAGTCCGAAAGAGCACCATCTGATGAATACAGCGTGGGGTAACAGTTCCTAACCGACATTTTCGAGATAGATTGTGAGCGATATGGGGTCGTGCGTTGTCATTTTGAAAAATCAGTTTATCGTGTATTTTATGCCATTCTCGTCGTACAAAGTTTTGGCTCAAATGCATTAATTGTTGTAGTTGGGATTGTCCATCAATTTCATAAGAGTTTTAAAAGCTCAAAGTACACCACACCTTTCATATCCCACCGTATGCACAGAATAAACTTTGTGCAAAAAATATTTCGCCTTGGTTGTGATGGACTTGGTTCGCCAAGATGTATCCTTTTTGGGTTTAGTATTCTTGTAATAACTCCTCTTTCCATCACCAGTGACGATTCGGCACAAGAATATCTTTTTCCTGCCCTGCCGGCAGTAATGAAAAATACTCGCCGCAAAAACACTACCAGGACTAAAATTTACATGTTCAAATGCTAAAAAAGGTGTTGTTTACACTTTAACATAAAATAACCTACACTGCGTTAGAAGCGTAATAGCTATCAAATCCAAATTTCTTTAAAATAAAATGTTATATTAGGTTGGCTAAACAGAAATCGACGTTTTTCACAATAGATGCCTTTAGTGATCGATATCTCGTGACAGTTTTTAAGTTTATGCTCTTTTTCGATACTTTACACTTTAAAAAATGCTTGCACTGTTTATTGTTTGTTCCATTCGTTTGTTAGTTACAGGGTGTTAACAATAGAAGTCACCATAAAGAAAATTTGGTACATTTTACAATTTTTCTTTGAAAAAGACAAAATTTCTAGCTAGGCCGCTGAAGTTTTGCATGGTGTTTATGGTGCCGATAATCTAACAACTAGTTGTGATAAATTTTGGTTTCGTCGACCCGTCTCAGTTATTTTGTATGTTAAAAATGCGCCTCGCACAGGCAGACACGGCATCGAAAATGTCGATAAAATCACAGAAATAATCATAGTAGATGAGCCTATTAGTAGTCAGAGCATCAGTCAGAAGCTAAAGATTAACCATCAAACAGTTTTAAGCCATTTGCGCAAAGCTTGGATTCAAAAAGACGATCGATGTTTGGGCGCCACCCTATTTCTGCCAAAAAACATGATGGCTCGAATTTCAATCTGCGAATTTTTGGCCAAACGGGACGAAATCTACCCATTTCTTAAACGGATGAGTACTGGGGATGAGACATAGGATAAATACGGCAACACTGTGTCAAAACGATCATGGTCTAAGCGTGCTGTAGCAGCTCAACCGGTGGCCAAACCAGGAATAACGGCTAGGAAGGTTCTACTGGGCATATGGTGGACTTGAAAGGAATCGTTTATTGTGAGTTGCTTCCGTGTAGCCGAACACAAAATTCAGATCCTTACTGTCAACAATTTCACCGTTTGAAGCTAGCAATTGACCAGAAACGACCAGAATCGGCTAACGGAGGAGGTTTTGTGTTCCTCTAGGACAACGAAATGTCACACACTTCTTTAGTAACCCGCCAGAAAGTTCTGGAGCTTGACTGGGAAGTTTTAATGTTAATGTTTATCCCACCGTATAGTCCTCACCTTGCATTAACCGATTGACACCTTTTCCGCGCATTATAAAATTTCCTGAGTATTGAAAAACTGAGATCAAAAAGGGATTATGAAAATAGATTGCCCGATATTTTCGCCAATAACAGCTAAATCTTCTAAAAGAGAGGGCTTATAAAGGTAAAAAGTTAACAAATTTTCCAACAAAATGGTGCATATTTGATATAAATCGGACCATTGGAAACCTCTTAAATATAGTTTTGAAAATCACGCAAAAACGTCGATTTCTTTTTAGCCAACCTAATATTTAGTGAGTAACGCCATGTATTTTAAAATCGCATGAACACACATAATATCAATAAGTTATTGTACAATAATTTTAATTACTTAGACAGGGAACACTATCTGATTCACTTATGCGAGGAATGTTCTTCGCCTATCATACAATTATTTCCTCCGCTTTAGATTGGGCATCTTCATCTGCCACGCGTTATACCAGCAATTCTGCATTGCTATCGATGCTGTAGCTCTATTTTAAACGCAGCATACCTCAAACCCGTTGTATTTATAAACGCCCTTAGATTTTTTTACGGTACGGTTCGTTATGTTTTAGAAGCTTTTACGACAGTGAGGTAGTTATACAGTGCATACGGTTCGCTGTTGTAACGGCTTCATTCTGAGCGCTTTCCTCTCGAACGCGGTTAAGAAAGTTTCGTTAGTTTTGGATAAACTCCTTCTCTCAAAGGTGTATGTGAGTAATGGGATTATAAAGCGACAGCATCGACCGTATCGACATAAGAAGCACCTGAAATAAATTCTTCAAACTGTAGAATGTCCAATTGGCTGCTATCATTCTAGCGCGAATCTTCTCTGTTACGTAGTTGTGGGTGCAAACCTTTCACCATAGATAGGTGAACCTAGAGACGACTTCGAACCAATTACGACTTTCGGCCAGCATTTATCAGTTGTTGTTTTACGGCCTTTTTACGAGGTTATACAGGGTTTTGGCGTCATGGTTTACTATAGCATGCTTGCACTCGAAACGATTTGGCTTAGCAGTTGAGGAGTCGCCTTTGTCAATAAAAAGCCATGTTTTTTTCTTTCCCGGTTCATGAAATAAATAAATTTTTCAACACCGTTGACGATCCGATGCGATTTCCTTACTTACTTACTTTTACTTTTTCGGCGACAGACCGGCTATCGGTCCAATGCCGAGTCTAACATTTGACGCCACGTCACTCGGTCCTGGGCTGCTGTCCTCCAATCACCCCCAACACCTATCTCGCGGGCATCCTCGCCGACAGCACACATCCAACGAGTGCGGGGCCTGCCCCTGAGTCGGCGGCCTCTATCGGGGTTTCTGTTGAATATGGTCTTCGCTGGTCGTTCCTCCGGCATTCTGGCTACATGTCCAGCCCACTTCAGCCTGCCGTGTTTTATTCGCTTGACTATATCTGCCGACTTGTACACCTGGTACACCTCATGATTCATGCGTCTGCGCCACTCACCATTTTCCAGCTTGCCACCAAGGATTGAACGCAAAATCCTACGCTCAAAAACACCAAGAGCCCTCCGGTCAGCCTCTTTTAACGTCCATGTTTCATGGCCATAGAGGGCCACCGGGAGGATCAGCGTCTTATAGATCGCAAGTTTAGTGCGGACTTGCAGGTTCCGGGACCTCAGCTGATTACGTAATCCGTAAAAGGTCCTGTTTGCGGCTGCTATCCGCCTTTTTATCTCGCGGCTAACCTCGTTGTCGCATGTCACCAGGGTACCAAGGTAGACGAACTCGTCAACTACCTCAAAAGACGTCCCATCCAACACCACTTCAGCACCAGCATCCGACGGACTACCACGCTCTCTACCCGCCACCATGTATTTTGTCTTGGTAGAGTTGATGGTGAGCCCTATCCTCGCAGCTTCCCTCCTGAGAGGTCCGAAGGCCTCCTCCACAGCTCTACGGTTGATCCCGATGATGTCGATATCATCCGCAAAGCCCAGGAGCATGTGCGACTTCGTAATGATGGTGCCACTCCTCTGCACGCCAGCCCGCCGCACAGCACCCTCTAGTGCGATGTTGAACAACAGGTTCGACAGCCCGTCACCCTGCTTCAGCCCATCCAACGTCACGAAACTGTCCGATATCTCACCGGCAATCCTAACGCTTGATGTGGAACCGTCGAGGGTGGCGCGGATCAGCCTAATCAGCTTCGTTGGGAAGCCGTGTTCTAGCATGATTTGCCATAACTCATTCCTCTTAACTGAATCGTACGCCGCCCTGAAGTCTATAAACAGATGGTGGGTCTGCAGGTTGAATTCTCGAAATTTGTCGAGGGTCTGTCGCAAGGTGAACATTTGGTCCGTAGTGGAGCGTCCCGCTCGGAAACCGCATTGGTAATCGCCGACGAAGGTCTCCTGCAGCGGCCTCAGTCTCTGGCACAGGATATGGGAGAGAACTTTGTAAACGGTGTTGAGAAGGGTTATGCCCCGATAATTGCTGCAGTCCAGACGGTGGCCTTTCTTGTAGATCGGACATATGAGACCCTCCAACCAGTCAGAGGGTAGTTCTTCATCGGTCCACACTTTCAGCATGAGCCTGTGTAAGGCACAAAGCAGCTTTTCACTCCCAACTTTGAAGAGTTCGGCTGGGATGCCATCCTTCCCGGCTGCCTTGCAGTTTTTCAGTTCCTTCACTGCTTTCTTCACCTCGTCCATGGATGGTGGGTCCACAGCTTTACCATCATTCTCAATCACCAAACTGCTCCTTTCGGCCCCGCTGTTCCCCTCCCCGTTCAATAGCACCCTGAAATGCTCCTTCCACCTCCTGGCCACCTCCGCTCTATCGGTAATCAGGTTTCCTTCCCTATCATTGCACATGACAGGGGCTGACACGATTCGGTTCCTGACTCCGTTTATCTTCTTGTAAAAGCTTCTCGCATCGTGTCTGGAGAAGCAGTCCTCCGCCTCCGCGAGAACACGCTCCCACTGCTGACGTTTCTTCCGGCGATGGAGTCTTTTTTCGGCAGCTCTAGCTTCCCGGTATCTGCCAACGGTCTGCCGGGTAGCAGACGCGGCTAACATGTGCGCCCCGGCCCGGTTCTTCTCATCCGTAACCCGCTGGCACTCAGCATCAAACCATTCATTGTTCGTGGTTGTCGCAGCTGTCCCCAGCACTTCTCCCGCTGTGGTGCTGATTGTCTTGAGGATATGCCTCCACTGATCATCCAGGCTTCCTCCAGTTTGCACCTCGATCCGCTCATCCACCTTCCGCAGGTACTCTGCAGCCACTTCACCCGATGCAAGCCGCTGAGTGTTCACCTGCATCCTCCTTGTTGTTCTGGATTTGAAGATGTTGGACAACCGGGCTCGAATCTTGGTTACCACAAGATAATGGTCCGAGTCAACGTTTGGTCCTCTAAAGGATCTCACGTCAGTTACGTCAGAAAAATGCCGGCCATCGATCAGCACATGATCGATCTGGGAGCAGGCCGCCCCACTCGGGTGCATCCATGTGTGCTTCCGTATGTTCCGACGTGCAAAGTAGGTGCTACAGATAGCCATCCCTCTGGCTGCAGCGAAATTTACCAGCCTCAGGCCGTTGTCGTTTGTGGTAGGGTGGAGACTTTCCCTACCAATCACGGGGCGGAAGAAATCCTCCTGCCCGACCTGCGCATTTGCATCCCCGATGACGATTTTGATGTCATGTCCTGGGCACCCCTTATACGTCTTTTCGAGGAGCTCATAGAAATCCTCCTTTTCTTCATCGGGTTTGTCGTTAGTCGGTGCGTACACATTTATCAGGCTGTAGTTGAAGAATTTGCCCTTAATCCTCAACACGCATATGCGGTCACTGATCGGCCTCCATCTAATGACCCGTTTCATTTGTTTTCCTATAAGTACGAAACCGCATCCCCGTTCCGCCTTCGTGCCGCCACTGTAGTAGATGTGGTACCTGAATGCAGTTCCTGCAATAGGGTCCACCGCCCGAAATTCACGTTCTCCCGCGTTCCGCCATCTCACCTCCTGTATAGCAGCAACCTCCACATTCATCTTCCGCAGCTCCCTGGCCAGGATACCCGCGCGTGCCGGCTCGAGAAGAGTCCTCACATTCCAGGTACCGAGTTTCCAAAAATCGTTGTCCTTTTTCGTTCGCTTAGGTCCAATCCGATAATTCCGATCCGCGTTTCCTTTTAGACTTTTCGTAGTAATGTTCATTCAGTATGCTGCCTTACTAGGGCTGCGATACCTAGCCTCGCGACGGGGCTGCCGTCTTGGTTGTAGCTGGCGAGGCACCGCATTTCGTGACTCAGCCGCCCGCTCCGGGTCAGACGCTGTTGTACGCCGCCCCTGACATGGGGTACAGCCACGTACGCTCCCCCTTCCCAGTCTGCATACGACCATAGTTTCCACCGGGGGTTGGTTACCCGATCTCCGCTACGGTTACTCGTATCCCGGTCGGTACCTCGTGGAGGTTTGGATAGGAGTTGCTGGGCAGAGGTGAATGACCACAATAGGGCCTCAGGTGACACGTTCCCAGCATTTACCAACCGAGATTTCGATGCGATTTCCTTAAGTGCCGTTAAAGAAGCATTTCACAAATGGCGCACAGTATGGCGTTTCCGAATTTCTAGATCTTTCCCATATAAACGGCAAACTTTCAAATGAAGGGTTTATTTTGTATTTTTGTAAGTAGGGGAATGCATATACGCACGCCGTGGGGGACGCCGAAGTCCTACCCACTAAAGCCCTCCTTGGTTCTCCACCCTACCCCTTCCGGGACTACCATTACCGGCTTTACTTCGAAAAGGGTGTGTTACGAATTTTTCTGGTGGGTAAAGGCACCCTTCTTTTGAGTGACTTTATTGCACAAATTTTCGATTTTTGTCACTAGTGCGCGGTTGATGCGCGTTTGATGTGTGTCTAAAGCGTGGCTGAGAAAGTGGCTAAAAGACAAAAAGGTCTTACCCCGTCGCGATTCATAACCAAAAAAAAGAAAGGCCGGCACGCGCCGAGCCCCTTTGTCCTTTTTTTCAATGTTCTCTCTCTTTCTTGCCTAATTCTATCTGTCACCTGTAGCACCAATGTAGCACCAATTTCTGATTGCCTAATTCTATCTGTCACCTGTACTAAATTTCAAACACATAGCCTTTTCCACACACGGCCTGTTCTCGCCAACATTCTCCCCACCAGTTAGTGCCATGCAAGCTGCTTACCCTACTCTTGGCCGATCTCTAACACTGCTATGTTCACCGAGGGCTGGACTATTCCCCTTTCCGTTTTAACTGTAAGGCAGCGCACCTGCCCGTTCGCGGCCTGAACTGTTTTAATCACGCAGCCACGTGCCCAACAATTGCGGTCAGGGTTGTTGGGGTCAGCGACTAGCACTAGGTCGCCCACCTTTATCGGCTTCGTCGGTTGATACCACTTAGTCCTTTTCGTCAACGTGGGTAGGTATACTTTTAGCCACCGCTTCCAAAATAGGTCTGCAAATTGTTGGGAGGACCTCCACGACCGGTTGAGTGCAGCTGGGGAGTCATCGAACAATGTTGGTGGTTTACTGCCGTTCGAGCTACCTAAAATGAGGTGGTTAGGCGTTAGTGGAAGTTCAGCGCCGTCCTCTGTTGGCACATCGGTGAGGGGTCGCGAGCTTACTATCATTTCGACTTCGTTCAACCTCGCTCGGAGCAGCTCATCCGTCGGTTTATGGGTCAGGTCGAATGTAGCTAGGGTTCGTTTTTTTTTTTTTTTTTTTTGGGGAAAAAAAACCTTTTTCCCCCCCCCCCCCCGTGTGGATCCTGTCTGGCATACAGGGGGGCAGGAATGCGATGTATCATCGCATTTTATTCAGATAATATATAAACATAAATACATAAAAAAAGCACATATTTACAAATAGTTATACATTTAGTCACATTCGCAAGTCGCGGATGTAGTCGTATAGACGGTTCCAGCTCCGCTACAAGGAGCTGTCAGTCGCTACTCCGCTCTTGCTTTGCACAGCCGGACAAGAAACGTACGGTAAACAAGTTAGTAAACAACATCATTAACCCCACGGTTAACGAGGTGTTTGTCGGATAAGTTGCGCAGAAGGCCAACTTATCTTATTGCTGCAGCAGCCGCCGCAGCAGCAGCCGCAGCCGCGGCCGCAGCCTCAGCCTCCAGTCGCTGTTCTTCTCGCCACGCCTGTTGAAGTTGCAGCGTTACGGCTCGGCAGGCTCGGGCAAAGCGCTGCCAGCACTCCGGGCTCCGCAGCATCTCGCTCGCCAGGTTATCCGGCGTGAGGGGGGTGCGGCCGTCGTCTGCCAGCATCTCCGCTCTCTCTCGCTGGAACCGCGGGCAGTAAAACATTGCGTGTTCCGCTGACTCCGCGGCACCAGGGCACCAGCTGCAGTCAGGGGATCGTGCGAACTTCTTTACGT
>NW_026684271.1:779167-804685 GCF_943735745.2 Anopheles bellator | reverse complement strand
CAAAAAATTGGGGAAAAAGTGCGCGTTATACACGGAAAAATACGGTATATGTTAAAAAGCATTGAATTTTATCATATTTCGTGCTATTCTTTAGTTTACAGTTCGCCAAATGACTGCAGAACTTATCGCCGGAAGAATCTGGTAAGTATTGCAAGTGTTGTTGGCGATCAGAGTGATCAAAGATCGCTCGTCATGTTCGCGCAGAGTTGCGTAGTTTTTCGACATTAATCTGTTTCTTTTGCTTGTTGTAGCTGCCGAAATCGTTTCTACACAGCTTGGTAAGTATCATAAACCCATCTTTCCATCAATGGTAAAGAATAGTGATACTTTATTTTACTTTCAGGTGACGACGGCTGACCGATCCTGACAACGGGACTTCATAACCAAATCAGTGCTGCATAGGGCTGCGGTACCATAGAACGGTGGAAAAGTGTGTTGGTAGGTATAGTGGTGTATTCATTGTGTTTTTCTTTCATAAATGAGAAATAAAGATGTTAAAATTTAAACCCAGTGTGATGCGTATTTAGATCCGAAACGGGCGGTATGAATGTGTTACGGTGGGTATGAATGGGTAGGGTACGGAATGAATAGGGCTAACACACACACACACACACATCGCTAAAGCGTTCTTTATAACGAAGCGTTGCAGCGCGGGGCAAGGTAACGCTTCTGGTTAATTTCCAATACAGAAGCTTAAGCAGAAGGTTAAGCAGACGTTGCACGACAGATTTTGCCCGCTGGGCAGAATGAATAGGGCTAACACACACACACACACACATCGCTAAAGCGTTCTTTATAACAAAGCGTTGCAGCGCGGGGCAAGGTAACCCTTCTGCTTAATTTCCAATACAGAAGCTTTAGCAGAAGGTTCAGCAGACGTTGCACGACAGATTTTGCCCGCTAGGTCTATACGAGGTACCAGAACAGGAGGGTTGTCCCAGGGTCACGCTCGAGGAACTAGAGGCAGCTGCTAAGCGAATAGCACCAAACAGAGCCCCGGGTCCGGATGGCATTCCGAACATTGCTCTTAAGTCCGCACTGCAAACAAGCCCTGACTTGTTCAATAGGGCGATGCAGAAATGTTTGGATGATCGCGTCTTTCCAGTTTGCTGGAAGAGACATAAGCTACTGTTGCTACCAAAGCTCGGAAAAAACCCAGGAGATGCTTCACCTTACAGGCCGATCTGCCTACTGGACTCCATGGGTAATCTTCTTGAGCGGCTCATTCGCAACAGACTGACGCCTTACACGGAGGGAGCTCGAGGGCTATCGGATAGGCAGTACGGCTTCGGTACAGGGAGATCTATCAGGGATGCTATCCGTATGGTAGTGGAGACTGCTAGGGACAGATGAGGGGACAAGCACTGTGCGATTGTCACAATAGACGTTAAGAACGCATTTAATAACGCTAGCTGGCTGGCGATCGCAAGATCGCTGCACAGCATGCGGGTACCTAAGTACTTGTGCCACATGCTCCAAAGCTACTTCGAGGACCGTGTTCTAATTTACGATACTGACTCAGGTCAACAGGAAGTGCCTCTTACGGCAGGTGTACCCATCACACAAGCTTCTTTTGTTCTGGCCCTGCTGCAACTGACAGATCCCGAAACGTCACTTGGGGCGTCGCCTTTTATTCACCACGCCATGTGGTGGATACATGACATTTGCTCCCCTTTTTTAAATTGCGATTAACTGTTTACGGCGAAAATCGGTTAGGGGGATTATGTTGTCTCTGCGATCGGCGTACTGGTGTGTTCAGAGAGGTGTCTCTACTACGAAAACCTGCGTGAGTCGGTGTCTGGTATGAAGCTGTCTCTGGCTCTGTCTCCGACGGCGTGCTCACTCCAGACTCTGCATGCGGCTGCGGGGACCGCACTAGCTCCTCACCTGTGTCCCACCGATAGGAACGCGGATTTTCGGACATCTTGACGGTTCCATCAAACCGCCGAATGTGGTCGATATGTCTCTTGATCTGCTTTCCATTGTGGTGTATACTATAAAGCAGATCGCCTAGACGAGAGGCGATGGTGCCGGGAAGCCATTTGTCTGTGCGCGGGTTTCCGGACAAGAAGTAGATCGGCTGCCCTGGATTAAGTATTCAGAAGGAAGGATCGAATGTAGACCGCTGTTTCTCCGCGATTCTCCAGCTGACGTCTTGTGGCCTGACCAGGTCCAGTCGTGATCGGATATTGCGACCTAAGAACAGCTTTGCGGATGCCTCTCCCGTTTCAGCGTGTGGAGCTTTCCGATATTGTTGCAGGAATTCCTGGATGTTACCGCGTACGTTCTGAGCGGTCGAGCCCATTGCTCTCAGGGCTCTTTTGATTGTTTGTACATACCGCTCGGCTTGTTAATTCGTGGATGGGTGATATGGCGCCGAACGCGTGTGGTAATGCACTCCACTGCGTTCGAGAAATGCTTTGAATTCTTCGGCTGTGCATTGTGGGCCGTTGTCTGATACGACCGTTATCGGTGCCCCATAGGCCGCAAATAGTTCTTCAAGCAGCCCGATCGTAGCAGTTGTGCTGGTTGTAGTGGTTGTTTTAACCTCCATCCATTTGCTATATGCATCAACAACCACGAGTAGCATAGTGCCAGCGACAGGGCCCGCGTAGTCAATATGTATCCGCTCCCATGGCCCTTTGGGGTATTCCTAATGGTGGTTGTTGAATCTGGATGGTGCTGTTAACGATTGTGCATATTCGGCGCAGGATTTGGCGACCTTCTCGATGTCTGCATCGATTCCTGGCCAGTACACGAAAGATCGTGCAAGTCCCTTCATCTTTACTACCCCAATATGACCGGCATGAAGATCGCTCAGTATAGGCTGTTGTAGTGCTTTTGGGATGACCACTCGATGTTCGAAGAGTAGGCAATTTGTTACCAGGTTGTATTTTGTTTCTGGTGCCTTATATCCGAACATTGCAAGGTTCCGACCTCACTCCAACAGTTGTACTATTTTTCCGAGTTCCTGATCCTTCCGTGTTTCGCGCGCAATTCGATCGGCGCGCACTGGAAGCTGTTGGATTTGCTTTATTGTGAATTGTTCCAATTCGTCTTCGTCACTTCTTCCCTCCTTTTGCGATAGACTACTGACCACTGATTCGTTATTGTTGCTGCGTATTCTCGAACAATAATCAGCGTTGGTGTTTTGTTTTGTTGGCTTGTATATTATGTCGAAGTTGAAGTGCGCTAGGTAGTCGGCATAGTTGGCCATTCGGCTTATGCAAAGTATGGGTAGCGACTTATCAGGGCTCAGGATTTGTGTTAATGGTTTGTGATCTGTGATCAGTGTGAATTTCCGGGCATTCCGGGTAGTGGACAAAATTTTTTACCGCGCAGACGATGGCGAGGGCTTCTTTGTCAATCATTGGATATCGTTGTTCTGTTTTCGACATCGTGCAGCTGGCATACGCTATCGGACGTTCTGTCCCGTTGGGATATCGGTGTGAGAGGACGGCTCCGAGACCCGTTTGGCTGGCGTCTGTGGCGAGTATGAGCGACAGTTCCGGGTCGTATTGTGTCAGGACTTGTTTCGATGTTAGCGCACGCTTTATGTCTTGGTAGGCTTCGTCTGCTTCAGTGGTCCATCTGATTTGTTCGTTAACGAGCATATCGCGTAGGCTTCTTGCTCTTGTTGATAGGTCAGGTATGAAGGCATTGTAGTAGGTAGCTTTTCCCAGAAATAATTGGAGTTCGTCGAGTGTCGCTGGCCGTGGAGCAACTCGTATTGCCTCGATGTGCTTGTCCGACTTGTGTAGGCCACTCCCATCGATTCGATGGCCTAAGCATTCGAGGGAAGTTTTAGCAAACGTGCACTTGGCCCGGTTGAGGTGTAGTCCGTTTTGCTTGATCCTCTCTAATGTTTCGGTGAGGGCTTGGATCAGATCCTCGTAGTTTCTAGCGAACACGATAATATCGTCGAAATAGCTGACTACATTCTGTAAGCCTTGAAGCACGGGTTCCATGCACCGCTGCCAGATCGCTGGAATGTTGGCAGCCCCATAAACGGCACGGGTAGGGCGAACGAGTCCGTGCGTCGTGGTGTTCAGGGTTAATACGTGGCGAAATTCATCGTCAAGAGGTTAATGCGTGTATGCATCGGTGATATCCAGGTGATAGAACAGTGTTGCACCCCTCATTTTATTAAAAATGGTTTCGATCATGGGAATGGGGTGTTCGTCGACGATCATCCGGAGATTTATCGTTGGCTTGTAGTTGCCGGTGATACGTAGATTGCCATTCTTTTTAACGACAATGTGGGTCGGGGAGACCCACTCGGAGAATTCTACTTGTTCATAGAGTCCCGATGCGATCTTCTTGTCGTTCTCAGCGGCATATTGGTGGCGCAACGCGAGGGGCACATCCCGGGCCTTCACGAAGATCGGTGTCGCGCCGGGTTTGAGGTGCACTTTTACTGGTGGCCCCGTGAGCTTTCCGGGGCTGTCGCTGAATATATTGGCGTAGCTGTCTAGTAATTTCGACAGCTGATTTTCCTGAGGTGGTGTCAGATCCTTTTTGCTGAGCCTATGTACGGTGATATCGAATGTAAACAGGGAATGCGTTTATATCGATGTGGGAAGCAAACGGCTTGATCCATTCCCTTCCAAACAGGGAGTCTGCTTGCCCACTGACAACATATAGTGGTAGTTGATGGGTTTCCGTTCCTAATGAGACGGACACGTGTAGTTTGCCTAAACAGTGGATGCGATGTCCGGTGTAACTGATGAATTGTCGGTTTGTAGATAGGAGATTGTATGTTGGTTTGATGCGCTTTAAGGTGTGTTCGGCAATGAGGCCGCAAGGTGCTCCTGTATCAAGTTCCATTGGAATGTCAGAACCATCAATTTTAACTCGTATCATTAATTTACGAGGGCTTTTGACGTTGTTAGTTGTTGTTTGACGTTTGACGTTTGTTAGTTTGACGTTGTTGTTTTTTGACCTTAGTTAGAGCATGCGTGCTTTCCTCGGTGTTGTCGTCGTCCTCGATCTGAGCAGTGCGTACCTTTTTTTTTTAACATTGAGTGCTTAGTTTATTAACATTAAAGGGAATAACACTTAAAAACTAAACACAGCACAACTACACCCCCCCCCTGGTTTCGGCCTCGCGAGGTTCTATCCTGGGGGGGGGGGGGGGGGGGCTGCTCAGCTCGACCAGCGAGCATTCGGGCTCCTTGCCTGCCTCATGTTTAGCCGTAATTACGGACGGGGTTGCCGACCCCGCGTTGCCCTGCCCCTGTGCGCATCCCAGCCCGCACGCAACTCCTCGGTAATCTCCCGGCACCCCCGCGCGATGTCACGCCACCTCTCCGGACTGGCGAGGAGCTGCCCTCCTAGCGTATCCGCCGTTATGCGGCCGTCGGCGTCGTCTAGCAGGCGCGAGCGCACTTCGGCAAACCGCGGGCACTCCACCAGCACATGCTCCGGTGTCTCTGGTACGCCGGGACAGGCTGTGCAGTAGGGGGATTCGGTGAACCTCATGGCGTGCAGATACTCCCTGAAAAATCCATGCCCGGAGAGCACCTGCGCCAGGTGGAAGCTCACCGTCCCGTGGTTCCTGCTGCACCATCGCTCGACGTCCGGGATCACGCGGTGGGTCCATCGGACGAACCGGCTCGCCCCTGGTTCCTCTGCCGCCGAGTCCCATTCCACCTGCCATCGCCGCATGGTCACGGATCGCTGCGCCTCCCTAACGGTGGCCGCGGACTCACGCCCGGGCTCGCGACGTCGCGCCTGGTAGCATCGAGCGTCCTCCTCCACGACGAGGCAGATAGGTGGCATGCCTGCCAGGACCACGGCCACTCTGTGCGACACGGTGCGGAAGGTGCACGCCACCGCCTTTGCAGCCGCACCATGCGCCTGCTGCAGTTTCCGCCGGTTTCGGTCGATCTGCAACCCTTCAGCCCACACCGGGGCCGCGTACCGCATCACCGACTCCGACACGCTGGCCAGCAGGCGGCGCCTGCTGGTGGATGTTGAGGCGTGTCGCGGCATTAGCCACCGCAGCGCCCGCGTCACCCGTGCCGCCTTCTCCACCGCGTAGTCAACATGACGATTCCACGACATGTGGTCCTGGAGGACGACACCCAGGTACCGCGCCGCTCCCGCGCCGCTCGGAGCTGGACGCCTCCCGCCTGGAACCCCACTAGCTGCGTCCCGTCTCTGAGGCTGCTGAAGACCAGCGCCTCGGTCTTCTCGGGTGCCAGCTTGAGGGAGTGCAGCTCTAGCCACTGCTGTACGGCCACTATCGCTCGCTCGGCGTCGATCGCCGTGCCCTGCGGTGTTGTGTGCGGTAGCAGTAGCATGACGTCGTCCGCGAACCCGACGACGCGCCCGCCCTCCGGAAGTCCAATGGACAGTACTTCGTCGTACATGACGTTCCAGAGGGTGGGTCCAAGAATGGACCCTTGGGGCACGCCGGCCGTCACCGCTCTTGCTACCACGCCGTCCGTCGTCTCGTACAGCAGCGTGCGGTCCTCGAAGTAGCGCTCGAGCACCCGCATCAGCCCAACTGGTGTGCCCTTGCGCTGCAGCGCCGCGCCGATGGCCGTCCAGCTCGCCGAGTTGAATGCATTGCGCACGTCGAGCGCCACCGCCATGCAACACCGGCGGTCCCTGGTGTTGGTGCGGTTGTACGCCATCGCGCGGCGCGCGCTGTCCACGACTACGCCGATGGCGTCGACCGTCGATCGGCCCCTACGGAACCCGTACTGGTCCGCCGCAAGCAAAGAGCCGCCCGGGCCGCCCTCGAGGTGTTCGCGTAGCCGGGTCAGCAGTACCCGCTCGTACACCTTGCCGACGGCGTTCAGCATGCACAGCGGCCTGCTGGACGATGGCAGACCCGGCGGCTTTCCCGGCTTCGGTAGTAGCACCAGCCGTTGCTCCTTCCACTGCACGGGGAATGCCCCAGCGTCCAAACATCCCTGGAACAGTTCCCCGAAAACGTCTGGATGGGCCCGCATCGCTGTTGATACCGCCGCGTTTGGGATCCCGTCCGGGCCGGGGGCTTTCCGCGGGTGTAGGCGACGGCGGATCGGCGACGATCCGTTCCAGCACCTCTGGGTCGCGCTCCTGGGGCGAGCGTGCGCCTCGAATCCTCGTCATGGCGGTCCGATACGCCCCTCCCCAGGGATCGTCCTCCACTGTCGCCACCAGCTCCGCTGCCGCGCGCCGCTTGCTGTGCTGGATGGCCAGCGTGAGGGCCCTCCGGGCACGGCGGAACTCCTCAAGGCACTCCTCGCTCTCCCTCTCCGTGCGAGCTCGCTCCAGGCGCTTGCGCAGCCGGCCTGCGGTTTTCTTAAGCCTGGCGATGTCGTCATTCCACCAGTGGACTGGGCGGCGGGCGTTGCCTCCCGAGCTGCTGCAGCGTGACATGGTCACGTCGCACGCCCGGACGAGCTGCCCGGTCACAGCCGCGGCGGAGGGGTCCGCCTCGGCAAACCGATGCACCGTCAGCGCTAGCCGGAACGTGTCCGCGTCGAACTGTCTCGCGGCCCAGCGCCTGATTCTCGCCGCCGGCCTGCACACGGGGGGGCCCGCAAAGGGCGTCCGCCTGCGCGGTGGGGCTCCTACGCTGATCCGAATGTGTGTAAACGGTCGAGACGCACCAATCCCCCGGTCCGGCCACTGACGGTGTGGCGAACGTCACGTCCACTATGGACGGGCCAGCTACTCCAGCTCCCAGGAAGGTAGAGGCACTGCCGCGGTTTAGAAGAACGAGGCCGAGCTGCTCCGCCGTTGCCAGCAATTCCTCGCCCCTCCGATCGCTCCGCCTGCTCCCCCACTCTACCGCCCACGCATTGAAGTCGCCTCCGAGCACCACGCGGGGCCGAGCAGTGCGTACCCGTCTTGAGGATCTGCACACCCTGGCGATGTGTCCTTTTACGTGGCACGCACGGCACACTGTTTGCAGAAAACGGCATTGTGAACGCGGGTGTTGGCCGCCACACCCTTTACAACAGTTGTCTGTCGGCACGCTGTCTTCAGGTCGGTGCTTCGCCGCTGGTCGCTGGTCTGTTTGCTGCCGTGAGTTAGTGTATTTCGGTTTCAGCCCCTCGTATCCTAGTTTATGCGTCACCTCTTTTTTCCAACCTCCATGGATGTTTGTTTCGTCGCCTCGAGTTGTTGTGCAATATCGACAGCGGCGTAGAAGGTCGCCGGGTCTCTGTTGAAAATCGTGTCGCGTATTTCTCGATCCTCAACACCGTATACGAACTGCTCAATGAGCTTTCTGTCGAGAAAGGCGCCGTACTCGCAGTGGACAGCTCCTTGTTTGAGGCGAAGAACGAACTGTGCGACCGTTTCCCCTTGTTGTGTGATTTCTCGAAACCGTATACTTTCAAGAATTTTATTCCGTCGTTTGTCGAAATGCGGTATTAGAGTAGCTTGTATTTCGTGATATTGCAGCTCCGCAGGGTCACGGGGGTCGATCAGGTATTTAAGTGCGTGGTTCAGTACCGTGCTCATGTGTACTCGGGCATACAACGCGTGTTGCTCCTCCGGTACCTTGCTCAGTTCCAGGGCAGTGTCAAAACATGTAAAGTATTCTGCTACCGGTGCGTCGTCGGAGGGGTTGCATTCCGGCATGTGGAATGCTGGTGTTCTCGCCGCGGAGGTAGCGGCGGCACTTACTTGGCTCTGCATGGCCGGTGTAAGGACGTCTCCAATTGACGCTTTGAGGGCTTGAGCGAGCAAGCCCGAAAGAGTTTCAATTAGCTCTTTCTGTTCCATTCTTTACTGCTTTAGGTGACCTAAAAAAACACGTGGTTTGGTGTGGGTCCTGCGCTGGCGTGCGTGATGTTTTCGACGGACGTTGATGTGAGGAAAACTGCACTCGGGTGCCGATGCGCTGCTCGTAGGGATGTTGGTATCCCACTTCTGACACCAATTTGTTATATTCTGCACTTAAATTGGTTTATTACATGAAGCGACGCTGAATCACACAAGCTTCTTTTGTTCTGGCCCTGCTGCAACTGACAGATCCCGAAACGTCACTTGGGGCGTCGCCTTTTATTCCCCACGCCATGTGGTGGATACATGACAGATACCTTGAAGTGATGTTGAACGATAGGCTTACCTTCAATCACCACGTGGAGCATGCAGCCAGCAAGGCGAGGAATGCACTTGGTGCTCTGGGTGGCATGATGCGTAGGAGTGGGCCGCTCAGTAGCTCAAAGAAGTGAATACTTGCTACCGTGGCTACGTTGATACTGCGGTACGCGTGCCCGGCATGGGCTAGTGCATTGAGACTGGGTAAAAACTGCGAGGTCCTTAACAGGGTGCACCGGCTGGCTGCCGGTGGCAGGTGGCCGGCTGGCAGAGTTACGTGCGCTTTCCGCACAATCTCCACAGCAGCAGTCGGCGTGATAGCATCTATTATGCCTATCACAACCCTAATAAGGGAAGACAGCGAATGCTATGCCAGGCGTGGTCAGCCTGTCCGCCGTCCGCGGCCGCCGTCTCATCCCCAATATAGAGCGATGGGTGGTTAGAGGACACGGTGAAGTTAGCTTTCACCTAACTCAGCTTCTTTCCGGGCATGGGTACTTCAGGGAGTATCTCAACCGGATTGACGGGGGCCTCGTCACCACTTTGCCCCGCCTGAAAGGACACAGTGGAGTAGCCCGAGCATGTCCTAGTGACTGTTCCTAGGTTCGAGGAAGCACGGAAACGCATGAACCTCGTGCTAGGTGCAGAAGTTGCAGCGGAAAGCGTTGTGGCGCTAATGTGCGAGACCCCTGCTGCATTCGATGCAGTCAGTGGGTTCGCGAAAACATCGATGACATGCGCTTGCTCAGAGTGGCAGGAGGAGCAAAGGAGGAAACCACGACAGCAAACCTCGAATGAGTAGCCTTGCTAAGTCGTGAGCGCGATATTTTAGCGAGCGTACCCATGGGGGCACGAGTGGGACAAAGTTGTCCAGCCTCCCCTTCGAAGGTAATACCGAGCAGGTGATCCGAAGGGGGCTCAAGGCATTGGTTGGGGGGGTTTTAGTGGGTAGGTCCGGACTCCTCAGAGACCGGAAATCCCACACTACCGGCTAGGAGGTCTCGCCCTCCTAACGGTGCCTATGAAGGTTTCCCGCCCCACACCGAAAACAAAAAAAGGCCTCCACACACTGCCGACAGAAAGTTCGTTACGTAAATTTCGACACGTAACGTAACGTCAAAACAGCCTTCTCTTCTATAGCTTCTTTAGCTATAGCCTAGCGTAATGTTTTTGGCATTTCAGATCAATGCCAAACTGGTTACGCTTCTGTCAAAACGTATATGTGGCCGAGGCGTAACCAGTTTAGCATTTATCTGAAGTGCCAAAAATGTTACGTTATGCTTCGTTTAGCCTCAGCTTATGAGTTTGTATGGGGCACTGCACACCGGCGACGACGACGTCAACTTCGTACGCCGAAGGCAAAGATGACCAAAATCACAACTCGTCGCTACAGAACGCTACCGAGGTTCGTACACCTGATGGTTGGGGCGAAGTCTTGCGTTTTGACAGATTATTTGTGTTTATATTTGGAAGTTCACGAAACATTGAATTTTTGGTGCGAGAATTAAAATAGTTTTATGATGAATTTTGTGTTTGTATTAGAAGTAATAATTAAGTTAAAATTGTTTTGTATGCTTGTGATTCAAAAAAACCTCAGTTGAGTAGTCTTCGATTAGTTTTTAATCACCCAAGGTGTCTGATTGTTTTCCCCCCAACAACAGCGCGAACGACTTTTCTGTTGCCGTTCACAACCGGTGTGAAAGGTCCGATAAAGTGAATTCACTTCCCGAACTTTCCGTCGGCGGTGTGAGGAGGCCTTAAGTGTTGCAATTTGTTCGATTGAGCGTAAAGCTGGTTTGCAAATAAAACTTAGCTCTACATTTGACTTCACCATATTTTAAAGGACCGTGAATCAAAAGTGAACAAATACTATTCGGTTTTTACCATATGTGTTCCTTTATGACAGTTACATATGGTACAAAAAAAGCGCTGCGAGAGGGGAAAATGTGTACATGCGTTGAAGTGCTTTATTATCATATTGCGTTTGCGATTCAATAGAACGCTTGAGATGCAGTAGACAAAATCGTTGTTGTTGGTGATGATGATGACGCGTTGCTTCAAAAATCTCATGAAAATTACTATTTATTGTTGACGTCTTGCTTATTATTTTATTTTATTTTTTCTTAGAAAAACGAACCTGACCGTATTTATAACGTTTTGCTTATCTATAAACATCCTCAGTTTGACGTTTCTGGTCAAAGCAACTTAATTTTTTTTAAACTTTGCACTTTATTAGACATAAATGCTTGATTGATTGATGATTACAGAAGAGTACAGACATATTCCACGTTGGGGTTGCAGCTATTTAATAAATCTAAGGTACCAAAATGATTAAAGTGAAAATGTTTCGAGTTTAATCTGTTTAAATTATGTGTTATGCCACGTAGCATTGAGTCATTTTATCCTACGAATAATTAATAACTACCAACATCTCACAACTAGTTAACTTTAAGACCTTTTGAAAATTAACTCACGAATTGTTGCGTGGATAGAATTATTGCATTGATTAGGCTTCTTTTGGTTTGTTAATTTCGAACTATAGTCGTTGCGCGCCAGCAAGGCTTAGAACAAGATTCTTTGGTATTCTCTAGCGTAAATGAAAGATCATTTTGAGAAAGTTATTCAGTCTGATTTGTATTGCCCCCGGTGATAGAGCAGTCGGTAACGCTCTTCGCTGTCACCGCAGTTTGCCTGGGTTCAAAATCCTGGGACCAGTTGGCACTCATCTGGCCATGGTTTCGATTTCCGATACCGGTGTGATAGAGGGGCATTGGTGCGGGGCTAACAACTCCGCCAGTAAAAACGAACTGTTACTGAGAGGCCACACGAGGCGTTAAAACTAGCGTAAAATTAATTTGTAATACCAAACCGTTTATGCTTCGTGTGGCAGCAAAAATATGAAAACGAAATGTCAAACGTGCTTACATTCGTGTTTTGGGTCTGAGAAAATAGAAATAGAAGAAATAAAATGATTTATGAATATATTTTTCTGTTTTTATGATTTTGTTGCTATACCAGCGAATAAAACTTATATTATCCTCTGTTTGTAAGCAAAGCAAACAATATCCTCTGTATTGTTTAGTTGCCAGAGACATGGCAGACTTTCGTAAATTTTTATAAATTCAGTTAAACACTTTCGCGAACGTTGACGAAGCGTCCAAAATATAAATAAGAGACCAAAACAAAACATCAACAAGTCAACCGACAAACTTGCACTTGCTTGAATTTGTTCACAAATTGATGCTCGTTTGTTCAGATTTGTAGACCTGCGTCAGTGACATTAATGACATTTCCGAGAAACGTCAGTTATTCAGACATCGGTCAGATATCGTAGCGTCTAGACGACGCTTAACAGTGTTTACGGTCGGATTTGCGGTCGGCCGACCCATAAACGTTTTGACAGAAGCGCACCAGTTTGGCATTAATCTGTAATGCCAAAAATATTACGTTACGCATCGCCTGTCCCCGCACCCAGCGGGCAAAATCGCATGGTCACACGACACTTTTCGGCTCGGATTGGGCTCGAATTCATTGAATCCGAGCCCAATCCGAGCCGAAAAGTGTAACGTCACAGCGTGACTTTTTGGCATGTCGTGTGACTTTTATCTTCTTTTTCCCTTTTTCTTTCGTTGTCACTCCAGAAATCCCAACATCCGAAGTGCATTATCCCAGTGCGAAAAAATATTCAACTCGCATCGCAAATACGATATTAATTTTTTTATTTAACTTAACTGCACGAATTCACAATTCTGTTCTTGCTCTTTCTGTTTCGTCCTCTTCCTGCACGAATTTCCGTAACGTGCGATCACTGCGATCCCTCGTTGGTGCTGCTGCCGATGTAAGTTTGTCCCCGGTTCTTCCGCGAAAGTTCTTCGGGGCTGCACTGCTACAAACTGAAAAAAAACAAAGAATTATCAATGTATGATAATATATCTATGCGTTTTTCACTGCAAATATGTGAAAAACACCGAAAAACTTACCTTTTCCACCTGCACATTTACGCACTTTACAGCTCCCATCGAACCAAAACAAACTGAGCTGTCAAAAATTTTTCAGTCACAACAGCTGAATCACAGTAGACGTTGAGGCGATTACGATGACCAAAATAATTATTCAAAAGGCGTTTCTACTTTTGTGATTTCTTCTTAAATCACTAATAAACGGTCAGTAATATTTTGCAATGATCACAGTTAAGACTAACTTTGATCGAAAAGGAGCGTTAGGGTGGCCAAATTACAAAAACAAAACTCACAAAGTTTAGACTTTTTATTTGACCACCTCGATAGGCACCGAGCGTTGCATGTGCGTCTTTCGCTAAAATCGTCAAAGTCCTAATGTTGCAGTCAAAGATCGACTAACACCCAGAAGAGGGAGAACGAAAATCCTCTCGCTCACGTGGAAAAAGGATGGCGGTTGATACAAGTCGATGAAGTTGCGAAACACAACGAATTTTGACTCGAGTATGGGCCTGAGGAGAGGTGAGGCAAGAAGAAACAGGGAGAAACGGGGAAACAGGGGATTGTTTTGTATTTGAGAAGTTTATTTGAAAGTTAAAGCATTTTGATGAGTATCTCTAGTTTTTTATGTAACATTTGGTGTGGTCGGTAGTTAAGTTTATTGTCTAGTATTAAACCTAGGTACAAACTAAAAGAATGGAAGAGCAGCCAAACTCAATAACTGCTGCAACTACAGGGTGGCAATGTGAAAGTGATACACTTAAATTATGTCATAAAAATAAGATTTTTTTCTCTCGCCTTGCTGTTTTAATAACATGTTACAGTAGCAAACTTACAATGTATTTAGTTCAATTCAATTTTTTCGCCTTTGTGGTTGATTACGTTCCGAAGTCGCTTTTCAAAAGCATCACACACCGCACGCACGACTTCAGTCGGCATTTCATCCCAGATTTTGACTAAACGATTCTTCAAAGTGTCCAAACTCATATGCTATACGTTGCTTAACTTTCCTAGTATGTATTCCTAGATATTAAAGTTGAGTGGGTTCAAATCGGAAAACAATGAGGACCATTCAGAGGAACTGATGAAACATGGCAAATTTTGTTTGCACCATTTCTGAACAACCAATGCTTTATGCATAAGTGCTGAATCGTGTTGAAAGCAAAAATCTTCATCTCCAATAAATTCCTTGGCGCAAGGAAGCAAATGGCTTCTGCTAACGTTTTGCAAGTAGTATTGCTTCACGACCCGTTGATTTTCACGACCCGATCGATGAGTAACACCTCGACCACAGTATGAGTTTTCTCTACAGGTTTTTTGATATGCTAGCGTCCACACTAGAAGCTTTTGCGCGAAAAATTCCGTGAGCTCCAGTGAGTGAAATGACAGTTCGTTTGTTTATGCTTTGATTTTTCAGTTTCCTTTCCTTCTCCTTCTATTGCCATTTTTGTCAAAATTTGATCCGCTGTCGAAAAACTAGCCATATTTTTGGAAAGCAATAAAAATTTGCCGAAATTTGCCGTAAACTGTCAAATTGAAAAAAATACCCCCGAAACGAGAAAATATCCCGTAAACATAAGGCGCTCAAAAGCAACTCAAAGTAACTCACGGAACTCTAGCAAAAGATTCATAGTTTCTTGGCCTGCCATACATTTTTTCCAAGTTTCTCATACTGTGGCCCCCGGGTAACAGTGGTAGTTTGTCTTTTGCTGATATTGCTCCCCAAACCATCACAGCTGATGCATTTTGGTACATCTCGACCCCTTTTTTATCATACCTCTACTTTTATCGGCTGGTATATCACGAAGGCTTTCGCCATAGGGCCCAATTATGAAACTCGAATCGAGTACTCGAACGTTCATCCGAGTTCATTTTGCTATCGCGGCAGTCGATCGACTTTCCGTACGGAAAGGATGAACTTTCCGTAACGGGAGCTTTCAACTGGATGAACTATTTTGTCGAACGATCGACTTGTCACGGCATTATGGAACTCGAATGAATTGTCGTATTCGACAATCCGGCTTCCGTCAACTTTTTGCTGCGGAAAGAGCAGCTCTGTTAGGATGTCTTTGATTTTATCAATCAGTTTGTATTGTTTATGCTCTGTAGGGATAGCTAGGTAGGCCGAAAGGATATTGGTGGGTTTATTTTCATTCATATGGTAGTTAATTACCCCGTAAAGAAACTAATTAGTTCGGAAGAAAGAAGGGCAAGAGTAGGTAAGTGTTTTGTATTCCTGTGGTTACCGCAGTCCCGAATAGGCCGGAAAGATCCGGGTAATTTTTTAAAATAATGTTGCTACAGCAGTTGCAAATAGGACGAAGAGATTCGGGTAAGTTTGTTTCTATTTCGGAACTTAGGGTCAAAAACATTTCCCTTGAGATGCGAAAATTTTTCTTGAACCCGCAACAACATTATTACATTAAAGAAAAATCGATTGATCATTTTCGATTTTGGGCACACTTACCCTGGTGATAAAAAATTCAGTTTGTCGGATTTACATCGCAATATTTTGTGATGAATCGTTATATTTTCAGTTTCTTCGCTATCACTGTCGCTATCGAAAACGTAATACGCGGAAATCATCTTTAAATTTCAGAAATATAATAGCACAAGAATCGTACGCACATCTGAACTGCTATCTGTGTACGTGTATCTGTGTGTGCAATGTTTACAAAAATGCACCAGCATGGCAGTTCGTACTCGAAGAGCTTGACAAGCTTTCACATTTAAGCTTTTTAGCACATTTTAGCACATTTAGCACTCGGAGCTTCTCGAATCGAAAACCGTGATTCCGACCATCGAGTTCGATAAACGAGTACGAGAAGTTCACTCGAATCAGCCGTGCGAGTTCTGTAATATGGGGGATAGACACGATCATTTTGCTTGTTCAAAGTTGCCTCGAAAGTGAACAATTTTTCGTCCAAAAAATTATGTTGTGAGTAGCGTGCGTCTTCAGGAGCATCCGACATCTGGCAACCCTGTCGGCAATATTTTTGAGAGATAATCTATGAACCCTTTCTTCTTCTTTCTTCCTCTGACTATCCCCCCTATTATGAAATTCGAATCGAGAACTCGATCGTTCGAGTGAACACAGTAAGAGAGAAAGCAGAATACAACAAGAGAGAAGGCAGAAAGAGAAAGCTACTGCGAAATGAACTCAAATGAACGTTCGAGTTTCAAGTTCGAGTTTCATAATAGGGAGGTATGTTTTGCATGGAGGTGTGACTCATTTTCCTATCATATTTTTCTTCCCGAGCGGGCCGGATTCCGCTGAGTTCGCTCTTTCACTGCTTTGATTACCGTTGAGGTCCGTACAGCCCGTTTTTCCCCAGTTTCTTTTTGGGGACAACTGTACCAGTTTCCCTGAAACATTTGATGGTCCTGTACACGAACAATCTGGTCAAGTTCAGATGTGACAGCTTCCTCCTCATCTGAATGTTTTTGGGATTTTGAAGATGCAAGATCTTGTTTTGTTCTCTATAAGAATCCATTACAATTTTCTGGTGAACGAAACACAAGCGCTGACTTTATTACGTATGAATAAACTGTAAACATAGCACTTCTTTAAATAGTAAACAAAACTCGGACCTATAGTTGTAAAAATTAAAGTGATAGGCACTCGAATGAGTGTATCTGCGGTGCCAGACGAAGCGCAAATCGGACCGCAAAAACGTCATTTCGTTTGCGCTTCGTGTGGCAGCAAAAATATATATGTAAGGTTTGAAAATGTGAAGTGAAGGCCAGGCGACACGCGCGGCGAGTGTGTGAGAGCGATCATGCGGAGTCGCTAGAATGAGAAAGGTTAAGGCTAGAGAGAGTGCAACTACCCAGTGAACAATTTTGAGTTCCCCGGCGTTTTCTCAGTATGGAGCATCGAGTCGCCAACGAGTCGCCAACGAGTCGCATTCGAGTCGCTGGAGTATTTCGTTCACGTAGGCTCCCATACTGAGAAGGGCTAGTTACTCGATGGCAGATTTTGGCGACTCGATTTTTTTCCCCGAACCTGCCCCTTGTCTCCCTCTCTCCTGTGTGTCCCCTCTCTTTCTTCGTTTTCTTTCTCCCAATTCCCCCTAGCCAAAATAACACAGTTGGTTCGATTTCGAAGCGTATATTTTCTCTCTTTTTTCGGTTCGCGTACACTCTTCACACTTCACTATAGCGGTCGTAGCAATTTGGTGCGTCGACAATATCACTTGTTGTTGACGCCGTAGACACGTTGAAAAATGTTTTGCATCCCTGTTGAACATCTGAAACGAGCAAAGCGAAAACATTTCTACATTATTTGATTGTCACTGAATACTGTCCACTAAACTTACCTGGATTATTTCTATCAGGATCACACGCGATGGAACGAAGAACACTTGCACTTATTGACTTGGAGCAAAATCGACTGCCCGTTCTCTCTCGGACTTATAATTTTTACTCGATCTCGCTGTCTCTTTTTTTGTATTTCTCTTCCTTTCGCTCGTCTGTTCGTCTTCGCGTTCGCATGGCCCCTCGGCTCTGAAACCCTACCCTCCCTGTAAATGAAACCTCCAAGCTAGCGCGTGAAACTCCCCCTCTCCCTCCTTTCCTCCCTTTCCCTCCGGTGCTACCTACGAGCTCGCCCCGATGAGCCGACCCGCTCGTTGCAGTGAACGTCGCGCTCGCCCTCTCTCGTCCTCGTCGCAGGCAGAGGGGCGTTCGATCTCACTCGCCTCAGCCTTCCTCCGCCGCGTCGCAGGCAGAGGGGGTGGCTCGGGCTCTCAAAATTGTTCACTGGGTAGAGCTAACGAAGAGAAAATAAAAGCAGTTGCCGTTGAACCATCAACCGGACCAGGTGTTTTTGGTTACGACTTCTCGAGTTTTAAACCCGGAGTGGTTTTACATAAAATCGAAATGTCTGGTTTACATTCGTGTTTTTGGTCGGAGAAAGAAATAAATTGCTTTCTGAATATTTTTTTCTGTTTCTTTCGATTTTTTGCTATACCAGCAAATAAGAACTTATTCTTATCCAGCAAATAAGAACTTATATTAACCTCTGTTTGTAAACAAAGCGTTTGCTTACGGGTTTTGCGGTCGGTTTTGCGGTCGGCCGACACATAAACGTTTTGACAGAAACGCAGCAGTTTGACAATTTGACAATCTGAAATGCCAAAAACTTTACGTTGCGCTTCGTCTGGCCCCGCAATATCACTTTCTCGTTGCCACCCTGTATACCAAATATATAAGACTGGGGAAAAATTTATTCATTATTTTATAGAAAGATGCCTGTAGTGATCGATATCTCGTGAAGAATCGATCGTAAAGTTTCAAGTTTAGGCTCGTTTCAAAGCTGATACTTCAAACATAAAAAGCTTTCACTGTTTTTTGTTTGTTCAATTCGTTTATGCATTTATATGTGCACGTTATATGCACGCACACGCATATATATATGCACGTTATATAGCAAAAAAAAAAAAAATCGTTTATGAGTTATAAGGCGTTAACTATGGAAGTCAACTAAGAGCAAATTCAACTAAGTCAACTAAGGGCAAGAAAATTAAGAGTGTTATGGTGCCGATATTCTAATAGGTAGCTATGTGAAATTTTGGCTTCGTTGAACCGATTTAGTTACTTTTTATGTTGAAGATGCGCCTCGTACAGACTGACCCGTGGCTGACCCGGGAAAATGTCGATAAAAACACAGAAATAATCAAAGTTGATCGGCATATTAGTAATCAGAGCATGGACAGGAGCTACAGATTAACATTTGCGCAAAGCTGGATTCACAAAGAGGTTCGATGCCACACTAATGCTTTTAAAATTTTGATCTGCAAAGTTTTGGTCAGATGGAATGAAATCATCCCATTTTTTATCCCATATAAATTCAGCAAACGAGTTCTTCCCATACCTGGACAAAATATCATTATAGATAATCAAAATATATCATGGTCCTCTCACCTCAGATACCTGGGGCTACTACTGGACAATAAACTTAACTACCGTCCACACCTAGAAATGTAAGATAAAAAACTAGACATACTCATCAAACTGCTATACCCATTAATCAACAGAAAATCAAAACTAAACTTTTCAAATAAACTCCTAATATATAAAACAATTTTCCTCCCTCTCTTAACCTATGCCTCTTCTCTGTGGTCGCATTGCTCCAAAACTAACGTCCAATCAATACAAATCAGACTGAATAAAATTCACAAAATGATCCTCAATTTACACTGGAGAACACCAACAAATCTTGTCCTAAGCCTCGCTGGCACGCAAAGACTGTCGCTTGAAATTAACAAACTAAAAGAAGGCCTAATCAATAGATGCAATAATTCAATCCACCCTACAATACAAGACCTAATTATCTGAAGTTTTTAAAGTTAACTAGTTGTAAGATGTTTTTAGTTATTAGTTATTAGTTATAAGTATGATAAAATTACTCAATGCCACGTGGCATAACATGTAACTTAAATAGATTTTAATCGAAATATTTTCATTTCAATCATTTTGATTCCTTAGAATTATTAAAGAGCTGCAATCCCAATGTGGAATATCTCTGTACTCTTATGTAGCCAAGCATTTATGTATAATAAAGATTCAAAAAATCCTTTTAAAAAAATCCAATTTCTTATACAGTTGGGTACTGGGGATGAGAAATGCGATAAATGCGACAATGATGTGTGAAAACAATCGTGGTCTAAGCGCGATGTAGCAGCTTAACCGTTGTACAAACCAGAACTCACAACCAGGAAGGTTCTACTGGGTATATGGTGGGACATGAAAGGAACCGTTTATTACGAGTTGCTTCTGTGTAACAGTAAATTCAGATCTCTACTGTTAATTACTGCGCCGTTCGAAGCTAACAATTGACCTGAAACGACCAGAATCGGCCAACGGAAGAGGTTGCGTGTTCCACCAGGACAACGAAATGTCACGCACGACTTTAGTGACTCACCGGAAAGTCCAGCAGCTTGGTTGGGATGTTTTAATGCATCCACCGTTTAGTCCGGACCTTGCACCAAGCGATTGACACCTTCTTCGCGCATTACAAAAATTTTCTGAATGATGCAAAATTAAGATCAAGAAAGGGTTGTGAAAATGTTTGCTAAAGAATTTTGCCAATAAGAACAAAGACTTCTAAAAAGGAGACATTATGAGCCCGCTTTTATAATAAAGACAACACATTTTCCAACAAAACGGTGCATATTTGACGTAAATCGGACATTCGAAAATATCTTAAATACAGTTTTGAATTTCACCAACATAATGGATTACTTTTACCCCAGCCTTACATGAGGAATTGGAAAAATTCGTTCGTGTGAGAGATACATGGGTTATAGGGGCGTTATTTGAAGTGGTCAAAAAAGTACTGATTTTGTTTTGCAGTCAGAATGTAGACTTTAAGGAATGAGTAAATTTAAGGAATGGCTGGCCTTGGTGATCACAGCTAAAAACATATGTTATTTTTGGTTTCTTTTAGTTTGTAAGAAAGTATGTAACGACATCTACTACGATTTTAAATAAGACTCAGTCCGACTAGATATTAAAATCATAGCATAAATATGTAATGTTCGAAATCGTAGTTCTTGGAAGGAGTGCGCTTGCAAAATTTAGGGGAGTGGTTTATTGGGTATCCCCTACCCGAGACTGTGAGTAAATCTATTCTTACCAGTCTATACACATCTTCATTGATATGACAAAGCAGAAATTGGAATGCGAATCAAAAATACCTGCTTAAGTTTAGTTATGAATTTTATACAATTTCATTGTTTCTTCAAATACGTATGAATGACAAATACAAATGAATACGTGTTTTATCAAATGCTTAGTAACGTATTGAAGTAGCCAGCAATCATTTTGATAATGAAAAAGCTAAAGAGATATTTTAAACTGCTTGATATATTTTGTATGCGTATGATATATAGAATATTCATTTTGAATTGATTATAGCCGTGGCTTCACTAGTTACTAATAATATTGATAATAAATTTAAAGTTTCTGTGCTGCACCGGATAATCTGTTTCTATGCGAAAGACACTGCGATGCGATCACTTGCAACCCTAACAGCGATACAACTTGAGAGCAACAATTGGTAAGTTGGTGTTTCATACGGCTCTGTCCGCCTTAATAGTAATAAATAAATAAACAGTAAGTACAAATATACTCTGTATTATGTAGTTTCCTTAATGCAACAATTACAGTTAAAATCATGTATGATGTAAAAATATTCAATAAATAAACTTAAGTATATTTGTATACGTTTATTGCTAGTTTATTTAAAAATTAAGCTGCTGGCACGTATAATTTTCTTGTTGTTAGCTATGCTCTAATAATATTCTGCAGAAATGTCTTTATGTGGCTTAACTAGTGTGGTGTAACATATGTAATAATAAGGAAGGCCATTCGGTCCTAATGCCCACAACTTTCATATGGGCAATTACGTATACAAACCAACATGCGAAAACTGTATGTAAGAAGAAAATAAATATTATGAAGTAACGGTCAATGAACTTCCAGTTTAGTTAGATAGCAGTAGCCGATACTATGCATAGCATCATTTCATACATTGAAATAAATAGTTTTTTGGGCGAAACACTGAAAATTAGGTACGAAATGATGCAATACGAGAAGATAGTAACAGAATTGCCAAAATTTGAAAAATACATCGAGATAAACAGCTTTTGTTTATAATGATTGTTGTTTGCCAAATTGTAGACAGAACAGTCTGATATAGGTTACGGATCTTCAACATTGCTTTCAATGATGTTTATGCGTACTATGACATAGTAATGATAAAGCACCGCCTACTGCGCGGTTAGTGGCAGATGGCACGCCCTTTTCAAAATAACCTAAGGGAAGAAATAACCTGGGTACCTTATGCTTTCCACTTATGACAGCATTGCAAATCTCCGCCTACTTTATTTTGATAGGCGTTACCCAAACACTTTTTGTCATTCGGACTACAAGAACGTGTTCTTTAAGATAAGCAAGGTAAACTATTTGCTTCATGATAGGAAGGTGCAAAAGTTCGTTTTTGCATTCAATTTTAAAATTCTAGAACTGGTACTGCAGGTTGTAAATATTCAAAATCATTTATGTTTAAATCTTGACGATAACATGGCATCGCTGAATTCTACAAAACATCTTAAGTGTGGTCGATGGAATACTTTCTACCGAACTGTGAACTTCTAACAAGTTGATAGTACAATTATTGTTTATGACCAAGAAATGTACATAAATCGCTCATTCACTTTAATTTCTTACTCATCGCTGTCAACGCAGTTGGCCTGGGTTCGAATCCCGGCACGGGTTGTCACTCAACTGGCCTGGCCATGGCTTCGATTTTCGATACCGGCGTGACATCGAGGGGGTTTGGCGCAGGACCAACAACACCGCCCGTAAAAACAAACCGTAATAGAAAGCATCAGAGACTAACATTGTCTCTGGTGCGCAGGATAAGAACGCTCAGCGGTTGTTCCCGTAGAAGAAGAAATATCTTATCAAAATCATGCGAATTCTTTATGTGAAACATCCAATATTTTATCAATGCATAAAATTTGCATTTATACAAATACAACAGTAAAACGTTTCTGCAATACACTTAATTGTATTATAATTTTAATCATCGGGATGAAAAAACGTAAGAAATAATCGAGTACACATGTTGAAGGTAGTATTGTCAGCATCAATCAGTTTTTTTTATTTATTTTTGTGAAAAATTTACGTATGTTTTTTTACATTTGAAGCTCAAAATATTAGCTAGCACAAGAATATATACAAATTAAAGAAATTAAAGGACAGTGGTTCGAAATCTTTATAGAAGGTCGCGAAAGCGTTGAAGTCCAGGCATGAGAAAGCTACACGTCAATAAAATCATAAAATTGGTGGTCCAAAATCCTCGATTGACAATCCGAGACCCTAATGACTTTGTTGGAATATGGAAAGGATAAGTGGAAAGAATTTAGGATGACCATTTACGCCACAAAAAAGGGAAATTTCGAAGAGTGTCAAAAACGCTCAATTTCATGGAAAATAGTGCCGCGTTGGAGTATCTGAAACAACGGTTTTTGACTATGAAGACAAAATGAAATGCATCATAACTGGAGATGAGACTTGGTATTACGTCTAAGATCGGGAAACGATCGATCAATCGAGTGAATATCACGCTAAAGGTGAGCCGAAACCGAGTAAACCCGTCAAAGTAAGTAAAAAATCGAGGACATATTGACTGTATTTTCATTCGATTATCATGGAGTGGTTCATCATGAATTCTTGAATATTGCCAAACCGTCATCAAGGTATATTAATTGGGTGTTATGCGTCGTTTTCGTAACTCCGTGCGCCAAAAAGTCCAGATTTGTGGTGAGACAATTCTTGGTTTTATGCACGATAATGCACTATCTCACACTGCACTCATAATTCATGATCATTTCGCCATAAACTCAGCCTATATCGTTCCACAACCACCGTATATACCTGTCTAAGCACTAAGTGGCTACTGGCTATTCGCTAAACTCTTGAGGACGCTCCGTGAACATCGTTTTGAATCTATAGAAGAGATAGAAACCGAAACGGAGAAGGAATTAAAGGTTAGACTGGAAGAAGACTGCGGCTTGTTTTGAAAATTAGAAAAAAATCGGCACAAGTTCATTGCCTCCGGTAAGGACTACTTTGAGGGGCATGAAATGAATTTAGAAGAAGAGATAAAAAGCTTATGGGTGATAAGAAAATTCCCGCAATTGGTCACGATAGTTGATTTAATAAATGCTTTTCGATTTGTCATTGTCTGTAATATATTGTGTACAAAGATTCCTCGGAGTTTTTTCTTGGAATTTAAAACATTATTAGAAAAAACGCTTGTTTTAAAATATGATAGATAAGTAAGATAAGATAAGATGAGATATAATAAGATAATTATAAGTGATTCCTTTTTTTAACGGACAATTACAACCGCCGAGCGATCTTGGCTAACAACACAGACAATGTTAATCTCTGCTGCGTACTGTAATCCGTAATCCGGTATCGAACCCAGGCCAGCTGCGTTACCACGGCGAGTTCTCCAACGCTTTTAATGCATTTTCGATAAAGCTGCTCTCGCTCAGTTGACAAAGCTTGATCAAGCATTGTAATCTTATAAATTTTAGTAGCTACAATTAAAACACCTTGATGGTGGCCCCAAGACCGGATGCACACCCCGAAGTCAAAGAAAGCGAATAGGACAGAAGCTTAAATTTTTCTGGGAAGACAAACAGTAGCATTTGAGATATTGAAACTGAATGTAGAAAATTTGTCTATTACTGCTATTGTGATTCCCTAGCGTGGCCGAATTGTGTAACTAATTGAAGTAATATAAATTTAATAAAGCGTTCTGTAGTTCGGTCTAGTCACAAAAGATGTTCGACTTTTCCCTTTAGTAAAAATAAAAATTAAAAAAAATCCACACCCACAAAACCTCTTCCGTTGACCGATTCTGGTCGTTTTTGGTCAATTGCTAGCTTTGAACGGCGCAGTAATTGACAGTAGAGGTTGAATTTAGTGTTTGGCTATACATCATAATAAACGATTCCTTTCGAATCCCACAATATCCCACCCAGCAGAACCTTCCTGGCCGTGAGTTCTGGTTTGGCCGCCGGTTGAGCTAGGTCTCCACACTTAGACCAGGATCATTTTCACACAATATTGTCGTATGTACACTATTCCTCATTCGCTGTACCCATCCGTTTAAGAAATGTTTCGATTTCATTCCGTTTGGCCAAAATTGCGCAGATGGCAATTCGAGCCATCATGTTTTTTGGTGTAAATTGGGTGGCGCCCAAACATCGATCTTCTTTTTGAATCCAAGCTTTGCGCAAATGGCCTTTAGCTTTTTGATGATTGATCTTTTGCTTCTGGCCGATGCTCTGATTACTAAAATGCCGACCAACTTTAATTATTTCTGTGATTTTATTGACATTTGCGATGACTTGTCTACCTAGGCTTTCACAAAAAAATAACTGAAACGAGTCAACGAAACCAAAATTTCACCATAAACCCCACGAAAAATGTGAGTGGCCTAGCTTGAATTTTCGCCTTTTTCAAAGAAAAACTGTAAAAAGTACCAAATTTTCTCTTAGTTGATCTCGATTGTTTACATCCTGTAACTCACAAACAAATGATTGAACAGTGAAAGCATGTAAGTGTAAAGTGTAAAGTATCAGCTTGTAAAGTATCAGCATAAAGTATCAGTATAAAATGTAGAGTAATAGCTTTAAAACGAGCCCAAATTTAAATCTTTACGCAATTTAAAATTTAAATCTTCACGAGATATCGTTCACTAAAAGCATCTATCGTGAAAAACGTGTATTTCTTTTTACCCAACCATACACATAAAAATGGATGTTTGTCTCCCGTCTGTACCGCATTTTCTCCAAAAGTACTTGACCAATCCGCGTGAAATTATGCACAGCGTGGTTTTGTGACCACGGATTGTGAATAAAAAAGTTTGATCTTTCCACACCTCCGGGAGGGGGTGCTCATACAAACGTAACATAAAATTCAGCATATG